>NW_022261978.1:12444886-12479886 GCF_002021735.2 Oncorhynchus kisutch | reverse complement strand
GTTGAAAAGCATGCATTTGGTTTTACTAGCGTTTAAGAGCAGTTGGAGGCCACGGAAGGAGTGTTGTATGGCATTGAAGCTTGTTTGGAGGTTAGATAGCACAGTGTCCAAAGACGGGCCGAAGGTATATAGAATGGTGTCGTCTGCGTAGAGGTGGATCAGGGAATCGCCCGCAGCAAGAGCAACATCATTGATATACACAGAGAAAAGAGTCGGCCCGAGAATTGAACCCTGTGGCACCCCCATAGAGACTGCCAGAGGACCAGACAGCATGCCCTCCGATTTGACGCACTGAACTCTGTCTGCAAAGTAATTGGTGAACCAGGCAATGCAGTCATCCGAAAAACCGAGGCTCCTGAGTCTGCCGATAAGAATATGGTGATTGACAGAGTCGAAAGCCTTAGCAAGGTCGATGAAGACGGCCTGCACAGTACTGTCTTTTATCGATGGCGGTTATGATATCGTTGAGTACCTTGAGTGTGGCTGAGGTGCACCCATGACCGGCTCGGAAACCAGATTGCACAGCGGAGAAGGTGCGGTGGGATTCGAGATGGTCAGTGACCTGTTTGTTGACTTGGCTTTCGAAGACCTTAGATAGGCAGGGCAGGATGGATATAGGTCTGTAACAGTTTGGGTCCAGGGTGTCTCCCCCTTTGAAGAGGGGGATGACTGCGGCAGCTTTCCAATCCTTGGGGATCTCAGACGATATGAAAGAGAGGTTGAACAGGCTGGTAATAGGGGTTGCGACAATGGTGGCAGATAGTTTCAGAAATAGAGGGTCCAGATTGTCAAGCCCTAACAGAAGGAACCCAAATAGTACCGTTCCCTGTATAGAGCACTAGGGCCCATAGGTCCCTGGTCAAAAGTAGTGCACTATATAGGGAATAGGGTACCGTGTGGAACGTAACCTTGGACACAGCAGAGGTTAGACAAGATATCTCACGTTTCAAAAACCAGCCTTTTTTTTTACACAGATAAGAAACGTTTCCACATTAGTTTGTCATCTAGATTCCACACTGTCATTCTGAGGAACCACTTGTCTGTTGGGTGGGACATCACTGAAAACCACTTCTCCCTTTTCTGGATTGTCATCAGCAAAATAAAGTGTTGGGATTAATAAGTGTTGTCTCCCTGGAGACATAAAGAACCATTGTATAGCAGTAGGCTACAGGGATTCTAAATGCCCTCTGATTGTATAGCAGTAGGCTACAGGGATTCTAAATGCCCTCTGATTGTATAGCAGTAGGCTACAGGGATTCTAAATGCCCTCTGATTGTATAGCAGTAGGCTACAGGGATTCTAAATGCCCTCTGATTGTATAGCAGTAGGCTACAGGGATTCTAAATGCCCTCTGATTGTATAGCAGTAGGCTACAGGGATTCTAAATGCACTCTGTTTTTTTTTACCAGATATCTTTCATGTTGTATATAATGTAGTATTAGATAGTATTAGTTTTGGAAAACACTGCTAGTTTATAAATCTACTCTCCTATTCCCAGTCCTCAGGTTGCCACTCGTCTCCTGGCCCACAAGATCCAGTCTCCTCAGCAGAGAGAGGCTCTGCAGGCCCTCACAGTAAGATAACACGCCATCATATTATTATACTATAGTAATAACTATATAATACTGTTGTAAAACCCCTCTACGTAACAGAAGATCCAGTCTCCTCAGCAGAGAGGCCCTTCAGCCCCTCACAGTAAGAGGTTGAAAGATATGAAGGAAATGCATTGTGTGGCTTCTCTTGGTTCTTGTGGGTTCTGTCACGTGAAGGAGCGCCCAGGGTTTCACGCGTTGCTAGTTAGTGAAGCGAGAGAGAGAACTGGAACGAGAGGAGAGAGAGAACTGGAACGAGAGGAGAGAGAGAACTGGAACTAGAGTAAAGAGAGAGAACTGGAACTAGAGTAAAGAGAGAACTGGAACTAGAGTAAAGAGAGAGAACTGGAACTAGAGTAAAGAGAGAGAACTGGAACTAGAGTAAAGAGAGAGAGAGAGAACTAGAGTAAAGAGAGAGAGAGAGAACTAGAGTAAAGAGAGAGAGAGAGAACTAGAGTAAAGAGAGAGAACTGGAACTAGAGTAAAGAGAGAGAACTGGAACTAGAGTAAAGAGAGAGAGAGAGAACTAGAGTAAAGAGAGAGAACTAGAGTAAAGAGAGAGAACTGGAACAAGAGAGAGAGAACTGAAACAAGAGAGAGAGAACTGGAACTAGAGTAAAGAGAGAGAGAGAGAACTAGAGTAAAGAGAGAGAGAGAGAACTAGAGTAAAGAGAGAGAGAGAACTAGAGTAGAGAGAGAGAGAACTAGAGTAGAGAGAGAGAGAAACTAGAGTAGAGAGAGAGAGAGAGAGAGAAACTAGAGTAAAGAGAGAACTGGAACAAGAGAGAGAGAATTGGAACTAGAGTAAAGAGAGAGAGAGAGAGCGAGAACTGGAACTAGAGTAAAGAGAGAGAGAGAGAGCGAGAACTGGAACTAGAGTAAAGAGAGAGAGAGAGCGAGAACTGGAACTAGAGTAAAGAGAGAGAGAGAGCGAGAACTGGAACTAGAGTAAAGAGAGAGAGAGCGAGAACTGGAACTAGAGTAAAGAGAGAGAGAACCGGAACGAGGGTAAGAGAGAGAGAGAACCGGAACGAGGGTAAGAGAGAGAGAGAACTGGAACGAGGGTAAGAGAGAACTGGAACGAGGGTAAGAGAGAGAGAGAACTGGAACGAGAGGAGAGAGAGAACTGGAACGAGATGAGAGAGAGAACTGGAACGAGATGAGAGAGAGAACTGGAACGAGATGAGAGAGAGAACTGGAACGAGAGGAGAGAGAGAACTGGAACGAGAGGAGAGAGAGAACTGGAACGAGAGGAGAGAGAGAACTGGAACGAGAGGAGAGAGGGAGAACTGGAACGAGAGGAGAGAGGGAGAGGGAGAACTGGAACTAGAGTAAAGAGAGTGAGCGAGAGAACTGGAACTAGAGTAAAGAGAGAGAGAGAGTGGCTAATATGGTTTAAGAGGACATAATGAGGGTCAACAGTTCACCTGGCTGGTAACAATGGGAGGCTTGAAGAACAGGGTTTAAACAAATGAATCGAGCAGGAGAATGACATGAGTGCGACTTTTAATTTACTCACATGTAGAACGGTAAGCAGTATGGTCACTGTTCAGTCTACACACTGTCTGGGGCTGTCTGTCAATGGAGGCACCCTGTTCAGTCTACACACTGTCTGGGGCTGTCTGTCAATGGATGCACCCTGTTCCCTACACACTGTCTGGGGCTGTCTGTCAATGGATGCACCCTGTTCAGTCTACACACTGTCTGGGGCTGTCTGTCAATGGATGCACCCTGTTCAGTCTACACACTGTCTGGGGCTGTCTGTCAATGGATGCACCCTGTTCAGTCTACACACTGTCTGGGGCTGTCTGTCAATGGAGGCACCCTGTTCTGTCTACACACTGTCTGGGGCTTTCTGTCAATGGATGCACCCTGTTCAGTCTATACACTGTCTGGGGCTGTCTGTCAATGGATGCACCCTGTTCAGTCTACACACTGTCTGGGGCTGTCTGTCAATGGATGCACCCTGTTCAGTCTACACACTGTCTGGGGCTGTCTGTCAATGGATGCACCCTGTTCAGTCTACACACTGTCTGGGGCTGTCTGTCAATGGATGCACCCTGTTCCCTACACACTGTCTGGGGCTGTCTGTCAATGGATGCACCCTGTTCAGTCTACACACTGTCTGGGGCTGTCTGTCAATGGATGCACCCTGTTCAGTCTACACACTGTCTGGGGCTGTCTGTCAATGGATGCACCCTGTTCAGTCTACACACTGTCTGGGGCTGTCTGTCAATGGATGCACCCTGTTCAGTCTACACACTGTCTGGGGCTGTCTGTCAATGGATGCACCCTGTTCCCTACACACTGTCTGGGGCTGTCTGTCAATGGATGAACCCTGTTCAGTCTACACACTGTCTGTCAATGGATGCACCCTGTTCAGTCTACACACTGTCTGGGGCTGTCTGTCAATGGATGCACCCTGTTCAGTCTACACACTGTCTGGGGCTGTCTGTCAATGGATGCACCCTGTTCCCTACACACTGACTGGGGCTGTCTGTCAATGGATGCACCCTGTTCAGTCTACACACTGTCTGGGGCTGTCTGTCAATGGATGCACCCTGTTCCCTACACACTGTCTGGGGCTGTCTGTCAATGGGATGCACCCTGTTCAGTCTACTCACTGTCTGGGGCTGTCTGTCAATGGATGCACCCTGTTCCCTACACACTGTCTGGGGCTGTCTGTCAATGGATGCACCCTGTTCAGTCTACACACTGTCTGTCAATGGATGCACCCTGTTCCCTACACACTGTCTGGGGCTGTCTGTCAATGGATGCACCCTGTTCAGTCTACACACTGTCTGGGGCTGTCTGTCAATGGATGCACCCTGTTCAGTCTACACACTGTCTGGGGCTGTCTGTCAATGGATGCACCCTGTTCAGTCTACACACTGTCTGGGGCTGTCTGTCAATGGATGCACCCTGTTCCCTACACACTGTCTGGGGCTGTCTGTCAATGGATGCACCCTGTTCCCTACACACTGTCTGGGGCTGTCTGTCAATGGATGCACCCTGTTCAGTCTACACACTGTCTGGAGCTGTCTGTCAATGGATGCACCCTGTGCAGTCTACACACTGTCTGGGGCTGTCTGTCAATGGATGCACCCTGTTCCCTACACACTGTCTGGGGCTGTCTGTCAATGGATGCACCCTGTGCAGTCTACACACTGTCTGGGGCTGTCTGTCAATGGATGCACCCTGTTCAGTCTACACACTGTCTGGGGCTGTCTGTCAATGGATGCACCCTGTTCCCTACACACTGTCTGGGGCTGTCTGTCAATGGATACACCCTGTTCCCTACACACTGTCTGGGGCTGTCTGTCAATGGATGCACCCTGTTCAGTCTACACACTGTCTGGGGCTGTCTGTCAATGGATGCACCCTGTTCCCTACACACTGTCTGGGGCTGTCTGTCAATGGATGCACCCTGTTCCCTACACACTGTCTGGGGCTGTCTGTCAATGGATGCACCCTGTTCCCTACACACTGTCTGGGGCTGTCTGTCAATGGATGCACCCTGTTCAGTCTACACACTGTCTGGGGCTGTCTGTCAATGGATGCACCCTGTTCCCTACACACTGTCTGGGGCTGTCTGTCAATGGATGCACCCTGTTCCCTACACACTGTCTGGGGCTGTCTGTCAATGGATGCACCCTGTTCAGTCTACACACTGTCTGGGGCTGTCTGTCAATGGATGCACCCTGTTCCCTACACACTGTCTGGGGCTGTCTGTCAATGGATGCACCCTGTTCCCTACACACTGTCTGGGGCTGTCAGTCAATTGATGCACCCTGTTCCCTACACACTGTCTGGGGCTGTCTGTCAATGGATGCACCCTGTTCAGTCTACACACTGTCTGGGGCTGTCTGTCAATGGATGACTATACACAGACTACACAAAACATTAAGAACTCATCAGGAAACTCTTTCCATGACAAAGACCAGGTCTGCCCAACCCTCTTCCTGGAGATCTACTGTCCTGTAGGTTTTCAGTCCCTCTTCCTGGAGATCTACTGTCCTGTAGGTTTTCAGTCCAACCCTCTTCCTGGAGATCTACTGTCCTGTAGGTTTTCAGTCCAACCCTCTTCCTGGAGATCTACTGTCCTGTAGGTTTTCAGTCCAACCCTCTTCCTGGAGATCTACTGTCCGCCGATATCTAAACTTCCACATCTAAGGTGAAAGGTGACAGAGCTAGAGCGTTATTTGTCAGACCAGGAGACATCTGATGTGAAAGGTGACAGAGAGGTGTTTGTCAGACCAGGAGACGTCCCACAAATCAGTCTGCTCAGGAAAACGTCAGTAGCATCCGAACGGTTTGGCCTGATCACCAAGTATCATGACCATTCTATTGAAAGATGAGACTCTCGCGATGTCGTTCTCCGTTTTGCTCCAGGACGTCCACGGGACTCGTCTGAAGGTCCCCCTGTACCAGTTTAACTAATGAATGGAAGGATATATGGAGATAGTTTAGTGCCTAAAATAAGGGATTAAATACATGGTAAATAAATACAAATATCCTGTGTTTCTATTGGCTAATGGCATTAAGGACAATCTGTTGTTCCATGTGTTTCTATTGGCTAATAGCATTAAGGACAATCTGTTGTTTAATGTGTTTCTATTGGCTAATGGCATTAAGGACAATCTGTTGTTCCATGTGTTTCTATTGGCTAATGGCATTAAGGACAATCTGTTGTTCCATGTGTTTCTATTGGCTAATGGCATTAAGGACAATCTGTTGTTTAATGTGTTTCTATTGGCTAATAGCATTAAGGACAATCTGTTGTTCCATGTGTTTCTATTGGCTAATGGCATTAAGGACAATCTGTTGTTCCATGTGTTTCTATTGGCTAATGGCATTAAGGACAATCTGTTGTTTAATGTGTTTCTATTGGCTAATAGCATTAAGGACAATCTGTTGTTCCATGTGTTTCTATTGGCTAATGGCATTAAGGACAATCTGTTGTTCCATGTGTTTCTATTGGCTAATGGCATTAAGGACAATCTGTTGTTCCATGTGTTTCTATTGGCTAATGGCATTAAGGACAATCTGTTGTTCCATGTGTTTCTATTGGCTAATGGCATTAAGGACAATCTGTTGTTCCATGTGTTTCTATTGGCTAATGGCATTAAGGACAATCTGTTGTTCCATGTGTTTCTATTGGCTAATGGCATTAAGGACAATCTGTTGTTCCATGTGTTTCTATTGGCTAATGGCATTAAGGACAATCTGTTGTTCCATGTGTTTCTATTGGCTAATAGCATTAAGGACAATCTGTTGTTTAATGTGTTTCTATTGGCTAATGGCATTAAGGACAATCTGTTGTTCCATGTGTTTCTATTGGCTAATGGCATTAAGGACAATCTGTTGTTCCATGTGTTTCTATTGGCTAATGGCATTAAGGACAATCTGTTGTTCCATGTGTTTCTATTGGCTAATGGCATTAAGGACAATCTGTTGTTCCATGTGTTTCTATTGGCTAATGGCATTAAGGACAATCTGTTGTTCCATGTGTTTCTATTGGCTAATGGCATTAAGGACAATCTGTTGTTCCATGTGTTTCTATTGGCTAATGGCATTAAGGACAATCTGTTGTTCCATGTGTTTCTATTGGCTAATGGCATTAAGGACAATCTGTTGTTCCATGTGTTTCTATTGGCTAATGGCATTAAGGACAATCTGTTGTTCCATGTGTTTCTATTGGCTAATGGCATTAAGGACAATCTGTTGTTCCATGTGTTTCTATTGGCTAATGGCATTAAGGACAATCTGTTGTTCCATGTGTTTCTATTGGCTAATGGCATTAAGGACAATCTGTTGTTCCATGTGTTTCTATTGGCTAATGGCATTAAGGACAATCTGTTGTTCCATGTGTTTCTATTGGCTAATAGCATTAAGGACAATCTGTTGTTTAATGTGTTTCTATTGGCTAATGGCATTAAGGACAATCTGTTGTTCCATGTGTTTCTATTGGCTAATGGCATTAAGGACAATCTGTTGTTCCATGTGTTTCTATTGGCTAATGGCATTAAGGACAATCTGTTGTTCCATGTGTTTCTATTGGCTAATGGCATTAAGGACAATCTGTTGTTCCATGTGTTTCTATTGGCTAATGGCATTAAGGACAATCTGTTGTTCCATGTGTTTCTATTGGCTAATAGCATTAAGGACAATCTGTTGTTCCATGTGTTTCTATTGGCTAATAGCATTAAGGACAATCTGTTGTTCCATGTGTTTCTATTGGCTAATAGCATTAAGGACAATCTGTTGTTTAATGTGTTTCTATTGGCTAATAGCATTAAGGACAATCTGTTGTTTAATGTGTTTCTATTGGCTAATGGCATTAAGGACAATCTGTTGTTTAATGTGTTTCTATTGGCTAATAGCATTAAGGAAAATCTGTTGTTCCAGGTGTTTCTATTGGCTAATGGCATTAAGGACAATCTGTTGTTCCATGTGTTTCTATTGGCTAATAGCATTAAGGACAATCTGTTGTTTAATGTGTTTCTATTGGCTAATGGCATTAAGGACAATCTGTTGTTTAATGTGTTTCTATTGGCTAATGGCATTAAGGACAATCTGTTGTTTAATGTGTTTCTATTGGCTAATGGCATTAAGGACAATCTGTTGTTTAATGTGTTTCTATTGGCTAATAGCATTAAGGACAATCTGTTGTTTAATGTGTTTCTATTGGCTAATGGCATTAAGGACAATCTGTTGTTTAATGTGTTTCTATTGGCTAATAGCATTAAGGACAATCTGTTGTTCCATGTGTTTCTATTGGCTAATGGCATTAAGGACAATCTGTTGTTTAATGTGTTTCTATTGGCTAATAGCATTAAGGACAATCTGTTGTTCCATGTGTTTCTATTGGCTAATGGCATTAAGGACAATCTGTTGTTCCATGTGTTTCTATTGGCTAATGGCATTAAGGACAATCTGTTGTTCCATGTGTTTCTATTGGCTAATGGCATTAAGGACAATCTGTTGTTTAATGTGTTTCTATTGGCTAATAGCATTAAGGACAATCTGTTGTTCCATGTGTTTCTATTGGCTAATGGCATTAAGGACAATCTGTTGTTCCATGTGTTTCTATTGGCTAATAGCATTAAGGACAATCTGTTGTTCCATGTGTTTCTATTGGCTAATAGCATTAAGGACAATCTGTTGTTCCAGGTGTTTCTATTGGCTAATGGCATTAAGGACAATCTGTTGTTTAATGTGTTTCTATTGGCTAATAGCATTAAGGACAATCTGTTGTTCCATGTGTTTCTATTGGCTAATGGCATTAAGGACAATCTGTTGTTCCATGTGTTTCTATTGGCTAATAGCATTAAGGACAATCTGTTGTTTAATGTGTTTCTATTGGCTAATGGCATTAAGGACAATCTGTTGTTTAATGTGTTTCTATTGGCTAATAGCATTAAGGACAATCTGTTGTTCCATGTGTTTCTATTGGCTAATGGCATTAAGGACAATCTGTTGTTTAATGTGTTTCTATTGGCTAATAGCATTAAGGACAATCTGTTGTTCCATGTGTTTCTATTGGCTAATGGCATTAAGGACAATCTGTTGTTCCATGTGTTTCTATTGGCTAATGGCATTAAGGACAATCTGTTGTTCCATGTGTTTCTATTGGCTAATGGCATTAAGGACAATCTGTTGTTTAATGTGTTTCTATTGGCTAATAGCATTAAGGACAATCTGTTGTTCCATGTGTTTCTATTGGCTAATGGCATTAAGGACAATCTGTTGTTCCATGTGTTTCTATTGGCTAATAGCATTAAGGACAATCTGTTGTTCCATGTGTTTCTATTGGCTAATAGCATTAAGGACAATCTGTTGTTCCAGGTGTTTCTATTGGCTAATGGCATTAAGGACAATCTGTTGTTTAATGTGTTTCTATTGGCTAATAGCATTAAGGACAATCTGTTGTTCCATGTGTTTCTATTGGCTAATGGCATTAAGGACAATCTGTTGTTCCATGTGTTTCTATTGGCTAATAGCATTAAGGACAATCTGTTGTTCCATGTGTTTCTATTGGCTAATAGCATTAAGGACAATCTGTTGTTCCATGTGTTTCTATTGGCTAATAGCATTAAGGACAATCTGTTGTTCCAGGTGTTTCTATTGGCTAATGGCATTAAGGACAATCTGTTGTTCCATGTGTTTCTATTGGCTAATAGCATTAAGGACAATCTGTTGTTCCATGTGTTTCTATTGGCTAATAGCATTAAGGACAATCTGTTGTTCCATGTGTTTCTATTGGCTAATGGCATTAAGGACAATCTGTTGTTCCATGTGTTTCTATTGGCTAATAGCATTAAGGACAATCTGTTGTTCCATGTGTTTCTATTGGCTAATAGCATTAAGGACAATCTGTTGTTCCATGTGTTTCTATTGGCTAATGGCATTAAGGACAATCTGTTGTTCCATGTGTTTCTATTGGCTAATAGCATTAAGGACAATCTGTTGTTCCATGTGTTTCTATTGGCTAATAGCATTAAGGACAATCTGTTGTTCCATGTGTTTCTATTGGCTAATAGCATTAAGGACAATCTGTTGTTCAATGCATTTCTTTTGGCTAATAGCAGTAATGCCAAATTCAATGTTTCATCCTATACATTATATATATATATATATCTTTGATTCCATTAGGGATCTTAAAATGCCAAATCAGATAGCTAAGTGATCCTTGGTATGACCATCACAAAACAATTTCATGTGTTAGCATGTGTTGACACAGGGCCGTCCTTTGTTACATACCAAATGTACCCTATTCCCTATATAGTGCACTACTTTTGACCAGAGCCCTATTCCCTATGTAGTGCACTACTTTTGACCAGAGCCCTATTCCCTATGTAGTGCACTACTTTTGACCAGAGCCCTATTCCCTATATAGTGCACTACTTTTGACCAGAGCCCTATTCCCTATATAGTGCACTACTTTTGACCAGAGCCCTATTCCCTATATAGTGCACTACTTTTGACCAGAGCTCTATTCCCTATATAGTGCACTACTTTAGACCAGAGCCCTATTCCCTATATAGTGCACTACTTTGACCAGAGCCCTATTCCCTATATAGTGCACTACTTTAGACCAGAGCCCTATTCCCTATATAGTGCACTACTTTAGACCAGAGCCCTATTCCCTATATAGTGCACTACTTTTGACCAGAGCCCTATTCCCTATATAGTGCACTACTTTTGACCAGAGCCCTATTTCCTATATAGTGCACTACTTTAGACCAGAGCCCTATTCCCTATATAGTGCACTACTTTAGACCAGAGCCCTATTCCCTATATAGTGCACTACTTTTGACCAGAGCCCTATTCCCTATATAGTGCACTACTTTTGACCAGAGCCCTATTTCCTATATAGTGCACTACTTTTGACCAGAGCCCTATTCCCTATATAGTGCACTACTTTAGACCAGAGCCCTATTCCCTATATAGTGCACTACTTTAGACCAGAGCCCTATTCCCTATATAGTGCACTACTATAGACCAGAGCCCTATTCCCTATATAGTGCACTACTTTTGACCAGAAACCTATTCCCTATATAGTGCACTACTTTAAACCAGAGCCCTATTCCCTATATAGTGCACTACTTTTAACCAGAGCCCTATTCCCTATATAGTGCACTACCTTTGACCAGAGCCCTATTCCCTATATAGTGCACTACTTTTGACCAGAACCCTATTCCCTATATAGTCCACTACTTTTGACCAGAGCCCTATTCCCTATATAGTGCACTACTTTTAACCAGAGCCCTATTCCCTATATAGTGTACTACCTTTGACCAGAGCCCTATTCCCTATATAGTGCACTACTTTTGACCAGAACCCTATTCCCTATATAGTCCACTACTTTTGACCAGAGCCCTATTCCCTATATAGTGCACTACTTTTGACCAGAGCTGGCAAAGGGTGACATTTGGGACCAAGGCATTGTTAATGTTTAGGGCTGTGTGTGTGGGGTCATGTGATGCCTGTTGATGGTTAACTAAGGTTGTTGAATATAAACTGTATTTCCTGTGCTGTGTCTGGGGTCAGATCCTAAAGGGATCTGTTCCACTAGTTTCATTCACTTCCATTCACTGGGAGGGACAAGATTTTCCATTTGGGCTCCTAGACAGTGGGGTAGATACACTTCCTGTAGAACCTATAGAATTCTGACATCACTGTTTCCCACAGGTTCTAGAAGCCTGCATGAACAACTGTGGGAAGAGGTTCCACAGTGAGGCGGCAAAGTTCCGCTTCCTCAATGAACTCATCAAAGTCCTGTCTCCAAAGGTATGAATAACCCCAATGGTTTTGTAAGGAATATGTCTGTGGTCATCCCAAATGGAAGCCTATTGGGAAGCCTATTAGGCTGGGTTACTGTAGAGCTCTGTGTGGTTTAGGCTGGGTTACTGTAGAGCTCTGTGTGGTTTAGGCTGGGTTACTGTAGTTTAGGCTGGGTTACTGTAGAGCTCTTTGTGGTTTAGGCTGGGTTACTGTAGTTTAGGCTGGGTTACTGTAGAGCTCTGTGTGGTTTAGGCTGGGTTATTGTAGTTTAGGCTGGGTAACTGTAGATTAGGCTGGGTTACTGTAGATTAGGCTGGGTTACTGTAGTTTAGGCTGGGTTACAGTAGATTAGGCTGGGTTACTGTAGATTAGGCTGGGTTACTGTAGTTTAGGCTGGGTTACTGTAGTTTAGGCTGGGTTACTGTAGTTTAGGCTGGGTTACTGTAGATTAGGCTGGGTTACTGTAGATTAGGCTGGGTTACTGTAGTTTAGGCTGGGTTACTGTAGATTAGGCTGGGTTACTGTAGATTAGGCTGGGTTACTGTAGTTTAGGCTGGGTTACTATAGAGCTCTGTGTGGTTTAGGCAGGGTTACTGTAGTTTAGGCTGGGTTACTGTAGTTTAGGCTGGGTTACTGTAGTTTAGACTGGGTTACTGTAGAGCTCTGTGGTTTAGGCTGGGTTACTGTAGAGCTCTGTGTGGTTTAGGCTGGGTTACTGTAGTTTAGGCTGGGTTACTGTAGTTTAGGCTGGGTTACTGTAGTTTAGGCTGGGTTACTGTAGTTTAGCCTGGGTTACTGTAGTTTAGGCTGGGTTACTGTAGTTTAGGCTGGGTTACTGTAGTTTAGGCTGGGTTACTGTAGTTTACACTGGGTTACTGTAGAGCTCTGTGTGACTGCTGCTGAAGTATAAAGGGCTTTAGAAAATAAATGTGATTGATTGATCTGCAGTTCCTGGATCAGTGGTGCGGAGGTGAAGCTGAAACTGTGTGTGTGTGTTAACAGTTCCTGGGTCAGTGGCGTGGTGCGGAAGTGAAGCTGAAACTGTGTGTGTGTGTGTTAACAGTTCCTGGGTCAGTGGAGTGGTGCGGAGGTGAACCTGAAACTGTGTGTGTGTGTGTGTGTGTGTGTTAACAGTTCCTGGGTCAGTGGCGTGGTGCGGAGGTGAACCTGAAACTGTGTGTGTGTGTTAACAGTTCCTGGGTCAGTGGAGTGGTGCGGAGGTGAAGCTGAGGGTGAGGGAGGTTCTGTACAGCTGGACTTTGTGGCTCAAAGAAGAACCCAAGATTCAGGAGGCCTACCGCATGCTGAAGAAACAAGGTCCATTACAACACCTCAGAGCCTTTGAACCGCTACTCAGAACCGTTATACCTCAGAACTCTAGCACCTTAGAACCAGGAGGCCTATCACTCAGGAAACGAGGTCTGTTACCGCTCAGAACCATTATACCTTAGAACCAGGAGGCCTATCGCTCAGGAAACGAGGTCTGTTACCGCTCAGAACCATTACACCTTAGAACCAGGAGACCTATCGCTCAGGAAACGAGGTCTGTTACCGCTCAGAACCATTATACCTTAGAACCAAGAGGCCTATCACTCAGGAAACGAGGTCTGTTACCGCTCAGAACCATTATACCTTAGAACCAGGAGGCCTATCGCTCAGGAAACGAGGTCTGTTACCGCTCAGAACCATTATACCTTAGAACCAGGAGGCCTATCACTCAGGAAACGAGGTCTGTTACCGCTCAGAACCATTATACCTTAGAACCAGGAGGCCTATCACTCAGGAAACGAGGTCTGTTACCACTCAGAACCATTATACCTTAGAACCAAGAGGCCTATCACTCAGGAAACGAGGTCTGTTACCGCTCAGAACCATTATACCTTAGAACCAGGAGGCCTATCACTCAGGAAACAAGGTCTGTTACCGCTCAGAACCATTATACCTTAGAACCAGGAGGCCTATCACTCAGGAAACGAGGTCTGTTACCGCTCAGAACCATTATACCTTAGAACCAGGAGGCCTATCACTCAGGAAACGAGGTCTGTTACCACTCAGAACCATTATACCTTAGAACCAAGAGGCCTATCACTCAGGAAACGAGGTCTGTTACCGCTCAGAACCATTATACCTTAGAACCAGGAGGCCTATCACTCAGGAAACGAGGTCTGTTACCGCTCAGAACCATTATACCTTAGAACCAGGAGGCCTATCACTCAGGAAACGAGGTCTGTTACCACTCAGAACCGTTATCCCTCAGAACTCTAGCACCTTAGAACAGCTACAGCTTAGTTACAGGAGGCCCAGCGCATGGTTAAAAAAAACAAGGTCCATTATGATACAGAACCGTTACAACATGTGGGCCCAGGTCAAAGGTCGGGCTCTGTAAAGAGAATCAGGTGGCGGTTTGGGGAAACAACCACTCATTGTCTCTCCGTGTCTGTTCTTCAGGCCTTGTGAAGAAGGACCCTAAACTCCCAGACACCATTGTGATGCCTCCTCCCTCACAGAGAGCTGGGGACTCTGTGTTCAACCAGGAGGAAAAGGCCAAGGTGTGTGTGTGTGTGTGAGAAAGCCTTTTTAGTTGATCTTCTTGTCCTATCTGTGTGTGTGTGTGTGTGTGTGTGTGTGTGTGTGTGAGAACCTTTTTAGTTGATCTTCTTGTCCTATCTCTCTTAATGTGTGTGTGTGTGTTTACAGTTGTTAGCCACACTCCTGAAGAGCAGTAGTCCTGAAGATCTGC
Organism: Oncorhynchus kisutch; assembly: GCF_002021735.2. NCBI lineage: Eukaryota > Metazoa > Chordata > Actinopteri > Salmoniformes > Salmonidae > Oncorhynchus > Oncorhynchus kisutch. The sequence goes on along the minus strand of NW_022261978.1, from coordinate 12,465,267 downwards.
AGACAGCCAACAGACTGATCAAGAACACCATCAAAGAAGTGAGACCGTGTGTGTGTGTGCATGTTGGTGTGTGTGTGCATGTTGGTGTGTGCGTCTGTCTGTGTGTGTGTGTGTACCTGTTGGTGATGGTTGACTGCTGTATTCTTGTCTGTAGGAGCAGCAGAAAGCAGAGCTTGTATCTAGACGTGTCTCTACCCTGGAGGAGGTCGCTAGCAGAACCAGACAGCTGAGAGAGTTACTACAGCAACACGGTCTCACTGGGCCCTCCACACACCACACTGACCACCTGAAGGTATGGGGCTGTTTCTCTGTGTGTGTCTACTAAACAGATACCGTGTGTGGTGTGTGTGTGTGTGTGTGTGTGTGTGTGTGTGTGTGTGTGTACACTAAACAGATACCGTGTGTGTGTGTGTGCGTGTGTGTGTGTGTGTGTGTGTGTGTGTGTACACTAAACAGATACCGTGTGTGTGTGTGTGTGTGTACACTAAACAGATACCGTGTGTGTGTGTGTGTGTACACTAAACAGATACCGTGTGTGTGTGTGTGTGTACACTAAACAGATACCGTGTGTGTGTGTGTGTGTGTGTACACTAAACAGATACCGTGTGTGTGTGTACACTAAACAGATAGTGTGTGTGTGTGTGCTGTACACAGATGGTACTAACACATGACTGTGTATCCTGTCCTTCCTGTAGTCCCTCTACGAGAGCTGTGATAGGCTCAGACCCAACCTTTTCCGATTGGCCAGTGACACTGTCGACGATGACGAAGCTTTAGGTAATTTACGTTTATTATTTAGTCTCTATGTATCCAGATCTATGTTGATCATTTAGTGTCTATGTATCCGTATCTACGTTGATCATTTAGTCTCTAAGTATCCAGATCATCGTTGGTCATTTAGTCTCTATGTATCCAGATCTACGTTGATCATTTAGTGTCTATGTATCCATATCTACGTTGATCATTTAGTCTTTATGTATCCATATCTACGTTGGTAATTTAGTCTCTATGTATCCAGATCTACGTTGGTCATTTAGTCTCTATGTATCCAGATCTACGTTGGTCATTTAGTCTCTATGTATCCAGATCTGCATTGGTCATTTAGTCTCTATGTATCCATATCTACATTGGTCATTTAGTCTCTATGTATCCAGATCTACATTGGTCATTTAGTCTCTATGTATCCAGATTGTCTATGTATCCAGATCTACGTTGGTCATTTAGTCTCTATGTATCCAGATCTACGTTGATCATTTAGTGTCTATGTATCCATATCTACGTTGATCATTTAGTCTCTATGTATCCATATCTACATTGGTCATTTAGTCTCTATGTATCCAGATCTACATTGGTCATTTAGTCTCTATGTATCCAGATCTACGTTGATCATTTAGTCTCTATGTATCCAGATCTACGTTGGTCATTTAGTCTCTATGTATCCATATCTACGTTGGTCATTTAGTCTCTATGTATCCAGATCATCGTTGGTCATTTAGTCTCTATGTATCCAGATCTACATTGGTTATTTAGTCTCTATGTATCCAGATTGTCTATGTATCCAGATCTACGTTGGTCATTTAGTCTCTATGTATCCAGATCTACGTTGATCATTTAGTCTCTATGTATCCAGATCTACGTTGGTCATTTAGTCTCTATGTATCCATATCTACGTTGGTCATTTAGTCTCTATGTATCCAGATCATCGTTGGTCATTTAGTCTCTATGTATCCAGATCTACATTGGTTATTTAGTCTCTATGTATCCAGATCTACATTGGTTATTTAGTCTCTATGTATCCAGATTGTCTATGTATCCAGATCTACGTTGGTCATTTAGTCTCTATGTATCCAGATCTACGTTGGTCATTTAGTCTCTATGTATCCAGATCTACGTTGGTCATTTAGTCTCTATGTATCCAGATCTACGTTGGTCATTTAGTCTCTATGTATCCAGATCTACGTTGATCATTTAGTCTCTATGTATCCAGATCTACGTTGATCATTTAGTCTCTATGTATCCAGATCTACGTTGATCATTTAGTCTCTATGTATCCAGATCTACGTTGGTCATTTAGTCTCTATGTATCCAGATCTACGTTGATCATTTACTCTCTATGTATCCAGATCTACGTTGATCATTTACTCTCTATGTATCCAGATCTACGTTGATCATTTACTCTCTATGTATCCAGATCTACGTTGATCATTTACTCTCTATGTATCCAGATCTACGTTGATCATTTACTCTCTATGTATCCAGATCTACGTTGATCATTTACTCTCTATGTATCCAGATCTACGTTGATCATTTACTCTCTATGTATCCAGATCTACGTTGATCATTTACTCTCTATGTATCCAGATCTACGTTGATCATTTACTCTCTATGTATCCAGATCTACGTTGATCATTTACTCTCTATGTATCCAGATCTACGTTGATCATTTAGTCTCTATGTATCCAGATCTACGTTGATCATTTAGTCTCTATGTATCCAGATCTACGTTGGTCATTTAGTCTCTATGTATCCAGATCTACGTTGATCATTTAGTCTCTATGTATCCGGATCTACGTTGATCATTTAGTCTCTATGTATCCGGATCTACGTTGATCATTTAGTCTCTATGTATCCAGATCTACGTTGGTCATTTAGTCTCTATGTATCCAGATCTACATTGATCATTTAGTCTCTATGTATCCATATCTACATTGGTCATTTAGTCTCTATGTATCCAGATCTACGTTGGTCATTTAGTCTCTATGTATCCAGATCTACGTTGATCATTTAGTCTCTATGTATCCAGATCTACGTTGCTCATTTAGTCTCTATGTATCCAGATCTACGTTGGTCATTTAGTCTCTATGTATCCAGATCTACATTGATCATTTAGTCTCTATGTATCAGTCTTCTGGTACAGCCAGTCTTCTGGCTGTAGCAGGTAGAGAGGAACCAGGCTCTGGGGGGTGGCCAGTCTTCTGGCTGTACCAGGTAGAGAGGAACAGGCTCTGGGGGGTGGCCAGTCTTCTGGCTGTACCAGGTAGAGAGAAACCAGGCTCTGGGGGGTGGCCAGTATTCTGGCTGTACCGGGTAGAGAGGAACCAGGCTCTGGGGGGTTGCCAGTCTTCTGGCTGTACCAGGTAGAGAGGAACCAGGCTCTGGGGGGTGGCCAGTCTTCTGGCTGTACCGGGTAGAGAGGAACCAGGCTCTGGGGGGTGGCCAGTCTTCTGGCTGTACCGGGTAGAGAGGAACAGGCTCTGGGGGGTGGCCAGTCTTCTGGCTGTACCAGGTAGAGAGGAACCAGGCTCTGGGGGGTGGCCAGTCTTCTGGCTGTACCAGGTAGAGAGGAACCAGGCTCTGGGGGGTGGCCAGTCTTCTGGCTGTAGCGGGTAGAGAGGAACCAGGCTCTGGGGGGAGGCCAGTCTTCTGGCTGTACCAGGTAGAGAGGAACCAGGCTCTGGGGGGTGGCCAGTATTCTGGGTATTCGAACCAGCAACCTTTCAGTTACTGACCCAATGCTCTAACTGATAGCTAGGTTATTGACCCAATGCTCTAACTGCTAGCTAGGCTACCTGCTGGTTACTGACCCAATGCTCTAACTGATAGCTAGGCTACTGACCCAATGCTCTAACTGATAGCTAGGCTACCTGCTGGTTACTGACCCAATGCTCTAACTGATAGCTAGGTTACCTGCTGGTTACTGACCCAATGCTCTAACTGCTAGCTAGGCTACCTGCTGGTTATTGACCCAATGCTATAACTGATAGCTAGGCTACCTGCTGGTTACTGACCCAATGCTCTAACTGATAGCTAGGTTACCTGCTGGTTACTGACCCAATGCTCTAACTGATAGCTAGGCTACCTGCTGGTTACTGACCCAATGCTCTAACCGCTAGCTAGGCTACCTGCTGGTTACTGACCCAATGCTCTAACTGATAGCTAGGCTACTGACCCAATGCTCTAACTGATAGCTAGGCTACTGACCCAATGCTCTACCTGCTAGCTAGGCTACCTGCTGGTTACTGACCCAATGCTCTAACTGATAGCTAGGCTACCTGCTGGTTACTGACCCAATGCTCTAACTGATAGCTAGGCTACCTGCTGGTTACTGACCCAATGCTCTAACTGATAGCTAGGCTACTGACCCAATGCTCTAACTGATAGCTAGGCTACTGACCCAATGCTCTACCTGCTAGCTAGGCTACCTGCTGGTTACTGACCCAATGCTCTAACTGATAGCTAGGCTACTGACCCAATGCTCTACCTGCTAGCTAGGCTACCTGCTGGTTACTGACCCAATGCTCTACCTGCTAGCTAGGCTACCTGCTGGTTACTGACCCAATGCTCTACCTGCTAGCTAGGCTACCTGCTGGTTACTGACCCAATGCTCTACCTGCTAGCTAGGTTACCTACTGGTTACTGACCCAATGCTCTACCTGCTAGCTAGGCTACCTGCTGGTTACTGACCCAATGCTCTAACTGATAGCTAGGCTACCTGCTGGTTACTGACCCAATGCTCTAACTGATAGCTAGGCTACCTGCTGGTTACTGACCCAATGCTCTACCTGCTAGCTAGGCTACCTGCTGGTTACTGACCCAATGCTCTAACTGATAGCTAGGCTACCTGCTGGTTACTGACCCAATGCTCTAACTGATAGCTAGGCTACCTGCTGGTTACTGACCCAATGCTCTAACTGATAGCTAGGCTACCTGCTGGTTACTGACCCAATGCTCTAACTGATAGCTAGGCTACCTGATGCCCTATTTATTGTATTTTATGTTCTGTTCATTCTTGTCTTCCATGTTGTGTTCCTTCCATTCCAGCTCAGATCCTGAGGGCCAATGATGAGCTGACCCTGGTGGTCAACATGTATAAAGACATGATGGGGGGGAGAGAGAGCAACAGGATGAGAGGAGGAGGTGGTGGAGAGCGCTCCATAAACAACGGTACATCTGTCTAGCTCCACTCTACACCACTCATACATTGTCTACTAACAGGGTGTACAGGTCTACTAACAGGGTGTGTTGTCTTGTGTTTGTTCCTCCCCCCTCCAAGGTTTTCAATTTGGCAGAGAACCTTGTGTGTGTTGTAGTGGTGTTTCAGTCTGAATGTCTCTGTGTTGTCATGTCAGGGGAGTGTTGTCTCTATCCCTAGGACAGAGTACCTACCTGTGTGTTCTAGTGTTGTCTCTATCCCTAGGACAGAGTACCTACCTGTGTGTTCTAGTGTTGTCTCTATCCCTAGGACAGAGTACCTACCTGTGTGTTCTAGTGTTGTCTCTATCCCTAGGACAGAGTACCTACCTGTGTGTTCTAGTGTTCTGTGTTCTAGTGTTCTGTGTTCTAGTGTTGACTCTATCCCTAGGACAGAGTACCTACCTGTGTGTTCTAGTGTTCTGTGTTCTGTTCTAGTGTTGTCTCTGTCCCTAGGACAGAATACCTACCTGTGTGTTCTAGTGTTCTGTGTGTTCTGTGTTCTAGTGTTGACTCTATCCCTAGGACAGAGTACCTACCTGTGTGTTCTAGTGTTCTGTGTTCTAGTGTTGACTCTATCACTAGGACAGAGTACCTACCTGTGTGTTCTAGTGTTCTGTGTTCTAGTGTTCTGTGTTCTAGTGTTGACTCTATCCCTAGGACAGAGTACCTACCTGTGTGTTCTAGTGTTCTGTGTTCTAGTGTTCTGTGTTCTGTTCTAGTGTTGTCTCTATCCCTAGGACAGAGAACCTACCTGTGTGTTCTAGTGTTCTGTGTTCTGTTCTAGTGTTGTCTCTGTCCCTAGGACAGAATACCTACCTGTGTGTTCTAGTGTTCTGTGTTCTGTTCTAGTGTTGTCTCTATCCCTACGACAGAGTATCTACCTGTGTGTTCTAGTGTTCTGTGTTCTAGTGTTCTGTGTTCTGTTCTAGTGTTGTCTCTATCCCTACGACAGAGTACCTACCTGTGTGTTCTAGTGTTCTGTTCTAGTGTGACATCATAGAGGACGTGTTGTTTCAGTGTGAATCTCAGTGGTTGTATTTTCATATAGTCTCCATCCCCAGGTCCCAGCAGCCCCAGAGAGATAAAGTGTTACCATCTAATAGACCTGTCAGCCCTGGACTCTCCACAGACACATAGACCACCTTCTAAAGACATGTCTTCCTCCGTCTCACCTCCCCACCACGTCTCCTCCTTCCTGTCCTCCTCCTCTACCCCCCAGCCTCGGCTTGGCACCCCTCCTCCCTCCTCTCCTCTCTCCCGTCAACGGCTCAACAGTACTCCCCTATCTCTAATCGATCTGGACGTGACAGGTTCGTACAGGTTCTGTTTCTTTAGAACGTCCCTCCCCCTCTCCTTTTGATGTGGATGTTTCTGCTGTGATGTCATCATGATCCAGATGTGTTGTGAAACAGTATTCACTTCCTGTATCTGGACTGTAGTGGTGTTTGTGTTGACGTGTGTTGGTGATGAGGTTCTGTGTCTAATGTTAACAGGGATACGTGTGTTCTTTATTCAGAGCTGGATAAACCGGCATCGTCTCAAAGCCAGAGCAGCACGTACTACCATGAACTACTCCAGGTACCAGTTACCTCTGGATGCGCCCTAAATGGCTCCCTATTCCCTACATAGTGCACTACTTTTGACTAGAATGGCTCACTATTCCCTACATAGTGCACTACTTTTGACCGGAATAGCACCCTATTCCCTATATAGTGCACTACTTGACCAGAATGGCACCCTATTCCCTACATAGTGCACTACTTTTGACTAGAATGGCACCCTATTCCCTACATAGTGCACTACTTTTGACCGGAATAGCACCCTATTCCCTATATAGTGCACTACTTTTGACCGGAATAGCACCCTATTCCCTATATAGTGCACTACTTTTGACCGGAATAGCACCCTATTCCCTATATAGTGCACTACTTTTGACCAGAATGGCACCTTATTCCCTACATAGTGCACTACTTTTGACCAGAATGGCACCCTATTCCCTACATAGTACACTACTTTTGACCAGAATGGCACCCTATTCCCTACATAGTGCACTACTTTTGACCAGAATGGCACCCTATTCCCTACATAGTACACTACTTTTGACCAGAATGGTTCCCTATTCCCTACATAGTGCACTACTTTTGACCAAAATGGAACCCTATTCCCTACATAGTGCACTACTTTTGACCATGGCCCAAGGGGTTCACAACAACACCAGATCATATTTACACTGATTTGTTCCTCTTCAACACAGATGCCTGTTTCTCCTTATTTCAGATGAGACTAGGAGAGGAGAACACAGGGAGAGACCATTCCCTGACCACGTGGGGGTGTGGAGGGAGAGACCACCCACTGGTGGCCCGGGGTTGCGGCAGTGGCTCGTCAAATGGAGCTGACTGGTGAGGGATGGATGGATGGATGGATTGAGAAAGAGAGCGAGAGACATAGTTACCGTGACGATTCAATCTTTTCTTCTTCCTGTCAGGGCGTGCCTTCAGAATCGTCCAATTGTGATGTCAGGATCACCATCAAACTCACAGAGTCAGCCAATGACAGAGTCAGGATCTCCAGTGAAATCAGAGAGTTTCAATCTCCCAGAATCCTTAGCAGAGATCCACGTCCCACTGGAATCCATTAAACCAAGTAAGGTTTTGTCCTAAAATGGCACACTATTCCCTATAGAGTGCACTGTTTTTAACCAGGGCTAACTGATAAAAGGGAAACATTTGGAACATAGCCCTAGTTTTTGTCCTTTTCTTAAGATCTTTTAAACGCAGTAATACACAGAATAGGTGTGTGTCCCAAATTGCATCCTAATTCCTTTATAGTGCACTTCTCTTGACCAGAGCCTATGGGTGCACTATATAAGGAGCCATTTTGGATGCACACTAGGAGTTAGTGGTGTCACTACAGTTGTCTGTAGTCATTCATGTTAATGGATACCTCTGGTCTTTTCTATTTCAAGTCATCTGTTCTCTGTTGGCACGTCTGAGGTGTTCATTTCCTGAATGTCTCCGATAGGTCGATTGGAGCCAATCACAGTGTACGACCAGAATGGCGTCCATGTTTCCCTCCATTTTGCCAAAGACCCGCCCCCGGGACACCCTAACGTTGCTGTGGTTATCGTCTCCACGGTGAACACCTCCGCACTTCCTGTTAAAGACATCCTGTTTCAGGCTGCTGTTCCCAAGGTAACAGACAAACGCCCAAATATGGACAAGACATTTTTAAACTCCTACATTTTCTAACTTTAAACAATCTCTCTCCTTGTCTAATGAATCCTTTGTTTCCATCAATGACTGGTTGACTGATTGAATGACTGACTGTCAGAGTTCCCACGGGTCCTTAAATTTGAGGGAATTGGGCCTGGAAAGTCCTTGCTTGAGGGAATTGGGCCTGGAAAGTCCTTGAATTTGAGGGAATTGGGCCTGGAAAGTCCTTGAATTTGAGGGAATTGGGCCTGGAAAGTCCTTGAATTTTAGGGAATTGGGCCTGGAAAGTCCTTGCTTGAGGGAATTGGGCCTGGAAAGTCCTTGAATTTGAGGGAATTGGGCCTGGAAAGTCCTTGAATTTGAGGGAATTGGGCCTGGAAAGTCCTTGAAAAGTCCTTGAATTTGATGTTTAATTAAGAAGGTGTGGGAACCCTGGACTGATTGATTTGATGGACTGATTGATTCATTGATTGAGTCATTGATCTTACTGAATGACTGTCTGGTTGACTGAATGACTGGCTGACTGAATCACTGGCTAGCCGACTGATCTCCCTGTCTGTCCTCCAGACTATGACAGTGAAGCTCCAGCCGTCTTCAGGGAATGACCTCCCCTCCTACAACCCTCTGCTGCCCCCTGCTGCCCTCTCACAGATACTGCTCCTCTCCAACCCACACAGGGTGAGTCTACTGCTCAACCTGACACACTGGAAACACATTGTTTTGTTACCGTCAGACCTGTGACTTGGCCGGCATTCATTCATAAGGCTCATCATCAACAAGTGAACTTCATTGTCAACAATGTGGCTTTTAAAGGCAGTCTTGGTCTATCTCAAGAGTTTATTAACTGTTAATGTCAAGTGCCGTGGCTTGTTGACAATGTGCCTTTGATGGAATGGTGGTGATTTGTGTGTTATCTCCCTCCAGCGTTAGGTGTGTTTTATTAGAATAGTGATGGTTTGTGTGTTATCTCCCGCCAGCGTCTGTTATCTCCCTCTAGCGTCAGTGTGTTTGATGGAATGGTGATGGTTTGTGTGTTATCTCCCTCCCAGCGTCAGGTGTGTTTGATTAGAATGGTGATGGTTTGTGTGTTATCTCCCTCCAGGGTTAGGTGTGTTTGATTAGAATGGTGATGGTTTGTGTGTTATCTCCCTCCAGCGTAAGGTACGTCTGCGCTACAAGCTGACCCTGGTCCACGGTGATGGAGAGCAGAGCCTCAGTGAGATGGGAGAGGTGGAGGACTTCCCTGACTGGGTCACCTGGATGGGCCTCTGATCTGAGAGAACCCTGCATGGAATTCTAGAACCTGACAGAGAGACATTCTAGAACCTGAGAGAGAGAGACATTCTAGAACCTGACAGAGAAATATTGTGGTACCTGATAGAGAAAGGTTCTGCAGCATAATGTGGAACCCTCTGCGATTGCTGCCTTGACCGCCATGATGTCATGTAGTTGGTCATGTGATGCGTGTGTATTTACTTTTGATATGCGGTCATCCTTGGAGGTTCTTAAAAACTGATATTTATTTAGTATTTGAAGTAGGCTCTGGGAGACCAGTCTAGTGTTAGGTGTGGGTGTGTCCATTTGTGTGTTCTTGTGTTTGTCTGATTGACCCGGCTTTGTCAACTCGGTGCCAAATGACCCACCTGGGTTATGTTTCTCCACCATTTTCTACCGAACTAGACCAGGTGAACCAGGTGCCTCTTCTACTGACCTGTTGTTCACCTGGCTCCTGTGTGAGCTGCTTGTTGTGTTTTTGTTCATCGTCTGATTGATTGATGCCTCAGATACGACACTCTGAAATCTGTGATCAATAAAACATAGAATGCTGTTCTTATCTGGAAGTCTTCTGTGGTCATTCAGGATTAGAACCTGTAACCTTCTGGTCCCTATCCCAGTGCCTAGTCCACAAGATTAGAACCTGTAACCTTCTGATCCCTATACCAGTTCCTAGTCCACAAGATTAGAACCTGTAACCTTCGGCTCCCTATCCCAGTTCCTAGTCCACAAGATTAGAACCTGTAACCTTCTGATCCCTATCCCAGTTCCTAGTCCACAAGATTAGAACCTGTAACCTTCTGGTCCCTATCCCAGTTCCTAGTCCACAAGATTAGAACCTGTAACCTTCTGGTCCCTATCCCAGTGCCTAGTCCACAAGATTAGAACCTGTAACCTTCTGGTCCCTATCCCAGTGCCTAGTCCACACGATTAGAACCTGTAACCTTCTGGTCCCTATCCCAGTGCCTAGTCTACAAGATTAGAACCTGTAACCTTCTGGTCCCTATCCCAGTGCCTAGTCCATAAGATTAGAACCTGCAACCTTCTGGTCCCTATACCAGTGCCTAGTCCACAAGATTAGAACCTGCAACCTTCTGGTCCCTATCCCAGTGCCTAGTCCACAAGATGAGAACCTGTAACCTGGTCCCTATCCCAGTTCCTAGTCCACAAGATTAGAACCTGTAACCTTCTGGTCCCTATCCCAGTTCCTAGTCCACAAGATTAGAACCTGTAACCTGGTCCCTATCCCAGTTCCTAGTCCATAAGGTTAGAACCTGCAACCATCTGGTCCCTATCCCAGTGCCTAGTCCACAACATTAGAACCTGCAACCTTCTGGTCCCTATCCCAGTGCCTAGTCTACAAGATTAGAACCTGTAACCTTCTGGTCCCTATCCCAGTGCCTAGTCTACAAGATTAGAACCTGTAACCTTCTGGTCCCTATCTCAGTTCCTAGTCCACAAGATTAGAACCTGCAACCTTCTGGTCTCTATCCCAGTGCCTAGTCCACAAGATTAGAACCTGCAACCTTCTGGTCCCTATCCCAGTTCCTAGTCTACAAGATTAGAACCTGTAACCTTCTGGTCCCTATCCCAGTTCCTAGTCCACAAGATTAGAACCTGTAACCTTCTGGTCCCTATCCCAGTTCCTAGTCCACAAGATTAGAACCTGTAACCTGGTCCCTATCCCAGTTCCTAGTCCACAAGATTAGAACCTGCAACCTTCTGGTCTCTATCCCAGTGCCTAGTCCACAAGATTAGAACCTGCAACCTTCTGGTCCCTATCCCAGTTCCTAGTCCACAAGATTAGAACCTGTAACCTTCTGGTCCCTATCCCAGTTCCTAGTCCACAAGATTAGAACCTGTAACCCTCTGGTCCCTATCCCAGTTCCTAGTCCACAAGATTAGAACCGGCAACCTTCTGGTCCCTATCCCAGTTCCTAGTCCACAAGATTAGAACCTGTAACCTTCTGGTCCCTATCCCAGTTCATAGTCCACAAGATTAGAACCTGTAACCTGGTCCCTATCCCAGTTCCTAGTCCACAAGATTAGAACCTGTAACCTTCTGGTCCCTATCCCAGTTCATAGTCCACAAGATTAGAACCTGTAACCTGGTCCCTATAACAGTTCCTAGTCCACAAGATTAGAACCTGTAACCTTCTGGTCCCTATCCCAGTGCCTAGTCCACAAGGTTAGAACCTGCAACCTTCTGGTCCCTATCCCAGTGCCTAGTCCACAAGATTAGAACCTGCAACCTTCTGGTCCCTATCCCAGTGCCTAGTCCACAAGATTAGAACCTGTAACCTGGTCCCTATCCCAGTTCCTAGTCCACAAGATTACTGCACTAGCAGGGGGGAAAGCACCAATCAATCACTCATTTAGAAATTCAGTAGATTAAAAAGTTGTTTAGTTAATGTTGTAAAACAACTGGGATTCAAACTGGCAACCATGTGGGTCACAACCCTTCAAACTGTCAACCTTATGGGTCACAACCCTTCAAACTGTCAACCTTATGGGTCACAACCCTTCAAACTGTCAAACTTATGGGTCACAACCCTTCAAACTGTCAAACTTATGGGTCACAACCCTTCAAACTGTCAAACTTATGGGTCACAACCCTTCAAACTGTCAAACTTATGGGTCACAACCCTTCAAACTGTCAAACTTATGGGTCACAACCCTTCAAACTGTCAAACTTATGGGTCACAACCCTTGTGTAAATGCCCTCCATCCTGCATGTTCTTATTTGACTCTCCCTGTAGTAAACCTCGCACACTGGCCTGTCACAAAGCTCTGCCCACGGAGCTTTTTCATCCAATCAATTCATCCCTGACTGTATTTGCCAATGGACTCTCCTTCCTCCCCGACGTGTTGCTCTTTGTTCATTTCCCCTTCACTGAAAAGAAATGACACGCCTCCACCAGTACAATGCATTGAGATTGGTGGGAAGTAGTGAACAAGTGTATGAGTGTACACTTAATATTGGTACACCCCCCCCCCCCCCCCAGGAAGATCACAGTCAGTTATTCCCCCCCCCCCCCAGGAAGATCACAGTCAGTTATTTTATCCACATTTAGCAGACATATTTATTGTTAAATATTTAATGCAGATATGCAGCAGGGTGTGTCCGTCTGATAAAGTGCCAAATACAGATATACAAAACAACAGAGGTGGTGGAAGACCCCGGCGGCGTCCCAAATTACACCCTACGCTCTGTAGTGCACTACCGTTGACCAGAATGGCTCCCTATTCCCTCTGTAGTGCACTACATTAGACCAGAATGGCTCCCTATTCCCTCTGTAGTGCACTACATCAGACCAGAATGGCTCCCTATTCCCTCTGTAGTGCACTACATTAGACCAGAATGGCTCCCTATTCCCTCTGTAGTGCACTACATTAGGCCAGAATGGCTCCCTATTCCCTCTGTAGTGCACTACATTAGACCAGAATGGGACCCTATTCCCTCTGTAGTGCACTACTGTTGACCAGAGTGGCTCCCTATTCCCTCTGTAGTGCCACTACTGTTGACCAGAATGGCCACCCTATTCCCTCTGTAGTGCACTACTGTTGACTAGAATGGCTCCCTATTCCCTCTGTAGTGCACTACTGTTGACCAGAATGGGACCCTATTCCCTCTGTAGTGCACTACATTAGACCAGAATGGCTCCCTATTCCCTCTGTAGTGCACTACTGTTGACCATAATTGTTCCCTATTCCCTCTGTAGTGCACTACTGTTGACCAGAATGGGACCCTATTCCCCCTGTAGTGCACTACATTAGACCAGAATGGCTCCCTATTCCCTCTGCTAGTGCACTACTGTTGACCAGAATGGATCCCTATTCCCTCTGTAGTGCACTACATTAGACCAGAATGGCCACCCCTATTCCCTCTGTAGTGCACTACATTAGACCAGAATGGCTCCCTATTCCCTCTGTAGTGCCACTACATAGACCAGAATGGGACCCTATTCCCTCTGTAGTGCACTACTGTTGACCAGAATGGGACCCTATTCCCTCTGTAGTGCACTACTGTTGACCAGAATGGTTCCCTATTCCCTCTGTAGTGCACTACATTAGACCAGAATGGGACCCTATTCCCTCTGTAGTGCACTACATTAGACCAGAATGGGACCCTATTCCCTCTGTAGTGCACTACATTAGACCAGAATGGCTCCCTATTCCCTCTGTAGTGCACTACTGTTGACCAGAATGGTTCCCTATTCCCTCTGTAGTGCACTACATTAGACCAGAATGGCTCCCTATTCCCTCTGTAGTGCACTACATTAGACCAGAATGGCTCCCTATTCCCTCTGTAGTGCACTACATTAGACCAGAATGGCTCCATATTCCCTCTGTAGTGCACTACATTAGACCAAGAATGGCACCCTATTCCCTCTGTAGTGCACTACATTAGACCAGAATGGTTCCCTATTCCCTCTGTAGTGCACTACTGTTGACCAGAATGGCTCCCTATTCCCTCTGTAGTGCACTACTGTTGACCAGAATGGCTCCCTATTCCCTCTGTAGTGCACTACATTAGACCAGAATGGGACCCTATTCCCTCTGTAGTGCACTACATTAGACCAGAATGGCTCCATATTCCCTCTGTAGTGCACTACATTAGACCAGAATGGCTCCCTATTCCCTCTGTAGTGCACTACATTAGACCAGAAATGGCTCCCTATTCCCTCTGTAGTGCACTACATTAGACCAGAATGGTTCCCTATTCCCTCTGTAGTGCACTACTGTTGACCAGAATGGCACCCTATTCCCTCTGTAGTGCCACTACATTAGACCAGAATGGCCTCCCTATTCCCTCTGTAGTGCACTACTGTTGACCAGAATGGATCCCTATTCCCTCTGTAGTGCACTACATTAGACCAGAATGGCTCCCTATTCCCTCTGTAGTGCACTACATTAGACCAGAATGGCTCCCTATTCCCTCTGTAGTGCACTACATTAGACCAGAATGGTTCCCTATTCCCTCTGTAGTGCACTACTGTTGACCAGAATGGCACCCTATTCCCTCTGTAGTGCACTACATTAGACCAGAATGGCTCCCTATTCCCCTCTGTAGTGCACTACATTAGACCAGAATGGGACCCTATTCCCTCTGTAGTGCACTACTGTTGACCAGAATGGGACCCTATTCCCCTCTGTAGTGCACTACTGTTGACCAGAATGGTTCCCTATTCCCCTCTGTAGTGCACTACATTAGACCAGAATGGGACCCTATTCCCTCTGTAGTGCACTACATTAGACCAGAATGGGACCCTATTCCCTCTGTAGGCACTACATTAGACCAGAATGGCTCCCTATTCCCTCTGTAGTGCACTACTGCTTGACCAGAATGGTTCCCTATTCCCTCTGTAGTGCACTACATTAGACCCAGAATGGCTCCCTATTCCCTCTGTAGTGCACTACATTAGACCAGAATGGCTCCCTATTCCCTCTGTAGTGCAACTACATTAGACCAGAATGGCTCCCTATTCCCTCTGTAGTGCACTACATTAGACCAGAATGGCACCCTATTCCCTCTGTAGTGCACTACATTAGACCAGAATGGTTCCCTATTCCCTCTGTAGTGCACTACTGTTGACCAGAATGGCTCCCTATTCCCTCTGTAGTGCACTACTGTTGACCAGAATGGCTCCCTATTCCCTCTGTAGTGCCATACATTAGACCAGATGGGACCCTATTCCCCTCTGTAGTGCACTACATTAGACCAGAATGGCTCCATATTCCCTCTGTAGTGCACTACATTAGACCAGAATGGCTCCCTATTCCCTCTGTAGTGCACTACATTAGACCAGAATGGCTCCCTATTCCCTCTGTAGTGCCTACATTAGACCAGAATGGTTCCCTATTCCCTCTGTAGTGCACTACTGTTGACCAGAATGTCACCCTATTCCCTCTGTAGTGCACTACTGTTGACCAGAATGGGACCCTATTCCCTCTGTAGTGCACTACATTAGACCAGAATGGCCTCCCTATTCCCTCTGTAGTGCACTACTGTTGACCAGAATGGCACCCTATTCCCTCTGTAGTGCACTACTGTTGACCAGAATGGCTCCCCTATTCCCTCTGTAGTGCACTACATTAGACCAGAATGGCTCCCTATTCCCTCTGTAGTGCACTACATTAGACCAGAATGGGACCCTATTCCCTCTGTAGTGCACTACATTAGACCAGAATGGGACCCTATTCCCTCTGTAGTGCACTACTGTTGACCAGAATGGCTCCCTATTCCCTCTGTAGTGCACTACATTAGACCAGAATGGCTCCCTATTCCCTCTGTAGTGCACTACATTAGACCAGAATGGGACCCTATTCCCTCTGTAGTGCACTACTGTTGACCAGAATGGCTCCCTATTCCCTCTGTAGTGCACTACATTAGACCAGAATTGTTCCCTATTCCCTCTGTAGTGCACTACATTAGACCAGAGTAAAGGGTAAAGGATGAGCTATGACCTCAGGGTTAAAGGATGAGCTATGACCTCAGGGTAAAGGATGAGCTATGACCTCAGGATAAAGATGAGCTATGACCTCAGGGTAAAGGATGAACTATGACCTCAGGGTAAAGGATGGACTATGACCTCAGGGTAAAGGATGTGAACTATGACCTCAGGGTAAAGGATGTGAACTATGACCTCAGGGTAAAGGATGAACTAGGACCTCAGGGTAAAGGATGGATCATGACCTCAGGGTAAAGGATGAACTATGACCTCAGGGTAAAGGATGAACTATGACCTCAGGGTAAAGGATGGATCATGACCTCAGGGTAAAGGATCAACTATGACCTCAGGGTAAAGGATAAACCATGACCTCAGGGTAAAGGATGAACTATGACCTCAGGGTAAAGGATGAACTATGACCTCAGGGTAAAGGATGGATCATGACCTCAGGGTAAAGGATGAACTATGACCTCAGGGTAAAGGATGAACCATGACCTCAGGGTAAAGGATAAACCATGACCTCAGGGTAAAGGATGAACCATGACCTCAGGGTAAAGGATGAACTATGACCTCAGGGTACAGAAGGTTCCTCTCTCTTTGCATTTATTTTTTTCAATTCCGACAAAAATGGAAGAAAAAAAGTCCAGTTGAACGCAGCTCCAGACGAGTCTTGGGTTACGATTGTCTTTTAGATATGAAGTTTACATACACCAACACCTGTAAGTCATGGCTGAGTCCAAATGGCCACCCTTTCCCTATGTAGTGCACTACTTTCGACCAGGGCCCTATGGCCAATGGACACCCTATTTCCCTATGTAGCTGCCACTACTTTCGAACCAGCAGCCCTATGGCCAAATGGCACCCTATTCCCTATGTAGTGCACTACTTTCGACCAGGGCCCCATTTGGGAGACAGCCTATAAGTCCTTCTATCTATCTTAGTGTGCCCAACAGCCTGTGTAGCATGGACAGTAACATGAGGACGTCACCATTGTTTGAAGTAGTCAACTGGGGCTAGGGACATCCTTGGGTTTAAGGAAGGAGTCACTCATCAATTCCATCGAGTGTCACAAGGTGTGGGGGGGGGGGGGGGGGGGGGGGGGGGGGGGGGGGGGGTGGGGCGGGCAGCTGAATGCCCAACCTTGGCTTTTGTGCCTGTTTAAATATCACCCCTCCATGTGGCTGTGAGGCTTGTGAATCGCACAATCCTTGGCCTTTGTGCCGGTTTATAAAATTAATATCACACCCTCCAGGGCTGTGAAGGAATCGCCAACCTTGGCTTTGTGCCTGTTTAAATGACACCCTCCAGGTAACTGTGAATCGCCAACCTTGGCTTTGTGCCTGTTTAAATATCACCCTCCAGGTGGCTGTGAATCGCCAACCTTGGCTTTGTGCCTGTTTAAATATCACCCTCCAGGTGGCTGTGAATCGCCAACCTTGGCTTTGTGCCTGTTTAAATGACACCCTCCAGGTGGCTGTGAATCGCCAACCTTGGCTTTGTGCCTGTTTAAATGACACCCTCCAGGTGGCTGTGAATCGCCAACCTTGGCTTTGTGCCTGTTTAAATAACACCCTCCAGGTGGCAGTACGCACCCTTTCAGTTTGTTTACCAACTCATAGAAGGAGTAGAAGAAGGAAAAAATGAACTACTTCAAAATGGAGATGGCCACAGTCTGTGCATTATGGTCGTCTGTCAAAGACGCCATAATGGGACAGAATACAATGTTGGCGATCTCTTAACATCTCTATGGTGGCAGGAATCAACGTGACCTTTAACCTCTATATTGGGTTATTTTCTTTCTTGATGCTCAGACTGTGGATCCAAATAAAGTGTTCCAGTGTGTTCTTGCTCCAGAATGCCCTATAGGTACAGATCTAGGATCAGCTTCCCCCTCCCCCAATCCTAACCTTAACTATTAGTGGGGGTGGGTGGTGGGGGACAATGTTAAACTGACCCAAGATCAGTGTCTAGGGGCAACTTCACCCGTCTCCATGTTTAATAGTCCAATGGAGTCCGAAAGAGCATTGTTTATTGTTTTGCATGTGCTGGCCGGTGGGTGTTACAGTGTGTGTTACAGTCTTAATAGTCCGTAGTGCTACAAAATAGCTGTTAAAAGAAGGTTCCCCCTGGTGGCAGTGGTCTCCATGTACAAAGGCTACAGGTCATGAAGACTGAACGACTGCATTCCAAATGCCAACCTATTCCCTATGTAGTGCACTACTTTTGACCAGAGCCCTTTGTGCAGTATAAAGGGAATAGGTTGCCATTTGGGACACAGTTCATGGCCTTGGTTGGGGCGAGGCAGACACTGCCTCGGTGTGTCAGGGCCTTGGTTGGGGCGAGGCAGACACTGCCTCGGGTGTCAGGGACTTGGTTGGGGCGAGGCAGACACTGCCTCGGGTGTCAGGGACTTGGTTGGGGCGAGGCAGACACTGCCTCGGGTGTCAGGGCCTTGGTTGGGGTGAGGCAGACACTGCCTCGGGTGTCAGGGCCTTGGTTGGGGTGAGGCAGACACTGCCTCGGGTGTCAGGGCCTTGGTTGGGGTGAGGCAGACACTGCCTCGGGTGTCAGGGCAGGTGACATCACTTTGTTCCACGGTGGGAAAATGTTTACTAGCTAGCTACCTCACACCTGCAACACTTCCTCCATCGCTCTTCCTCCATATCTCTTCTTCCATCTCTCTTCTCTTTCCCTCATCTCTCCTCCTCTTCCTCCATCTCTCCTCTCCTCTTCTCCATCTCTCCTCCTCTTCTCCACTCTCTCTCATTCACTGGGTCTGATTTAGCTTCTCTTCTCTCTTTATCTATTCTTCTTTTTTGATCTCCTCATTTCCAACTAACTTTTCCTACTTCTCATCTCCTTCCTCCTTTTCCTCTTTCTTCTACTCCTTCTTTCTCCCCTCCTCCTCCTCCTCCTCCTCCTCCTCCTCTTTTCTCCTTTTCTTTTTCTCCCCTCCTCATCTTCTTTCTCCTCCTCCTCCTCTTCTTTCTTCTCCCTCCCTCCTCTCTCTCCTTCTTTCTCCTCCTCTCCTCCTCTTCTTTCTCCCCCTTCCTCTCCTTCTTTCTCCTCCTCCTCCTCTTCTTTCTCCCCCTCCTCTCCTTCTTTCTCTCCTCCTCCTCCTCTTCTTTCTCCCCCTCCCTCCTTCTTTCCTCTCCTTCATTCCTCCTCATCCTCCTCTCCTCTTCTTTCTCCTTCTTTTCCTCTCCTTCTTCCTCCTGTTCCTCTCTTTCTTCCTCCTCCTGTCCCCTCCTTCTTCCTCCTCCTCCTCCTTCTTCTCTCCTTCCTTCTGCTCTTCCCCCCACACAGTCTTGTTCTCCATTTTGGTTCTCCACATCCCCGTTATCTTTGACATCCTCCTCTCCTCTATCTTCTTCTGCCTCCTCTTCAACATGGTGTCTCTCTCCACCTCTTCAACATGGTTCTCCTCCCCACTCTTCAACATGGTCCTCCTCCTCCTCTTCAACATTGTCCTCCTCCTCCTCCTCCTCCTCTTCAACATGGTCGTCCTCCTCCACTTCTTCAACATGGTCCCTCCTCCTCCCCTTCAACATGGTCTTCTTCCTCCTCCTCTTCAAATGGTCTTTCCTCCTCTTCAACATGGTCCTCTATCTCCTCTTCAACATGGTCCTCCTCCTCCTCTTCAACATCATCCTCCTCCTCTCTCAACACAGTTCCCCTCACCTCTTCAACATGGTTTCTCCTCCTCCTCCTCAACATGGTTCTCCTCCTCCTCCTCCTCAACATGGTTATCCTCCACCTCTTCAACATGGTTCTCTCTCTCCTCCTCAGATGGTTCTCCTCCTCCTCCTCAACATGGTTCTCCTCTTCCACTTCAACATGGTTCTTCCTCCTCTTCAACATGGTTCTCCTCCTCCTCCTCTTCAACATGGTTCTCCTCTTCCACTTCAACATGGTTCTCCTCCACCTCTTCAACATGGTTCTCCTTTGAATTGTCCTGGTTTCCGTTCTCCTGTCTGACCATGTGGTTGGACCCGTTGAGTTGTTGTATGTGGTTTGTGTTTGGCTCCACATCTTCCAGTGCCAGCTCAACTGGGAGGATAAAGAGAAGACAGTAGATTGATAGTTAGTTATATAGATGGTCATTGATAAAGAGAAGACAGTAGATTGATAGTTATATAGATGGTCATTGATAAAGAGAAGACAGTAGATTGATAGTTTGTTATATAGTCATTGATAAAGAGAAGACAGTAGATTGATAGTTTGTTATATAGTCATTGATAAAGAGAAGACAGTAGATTGATAGTTAGTTATATAGATGGTCATTGATAAAGAGAAGACAGTAGATTGATAGTTAGTTATATAGATGGTCATTGATAAAGAAGACAGTAGATTGATAGTTTGTTATTAGTCATTGATAAAGAGAAGACAGTAGATTGATAGTTAGTTATATAGATGGTCATTGATAAAGAGAAGACAGTAGATTGATAGTTTGTTATATAGTCATTGA
>NW_022261978.1:12434122-12444786 GCF_002021735.2 Oncorhynchus kisutch | reverse complement strand
GTGCACTACTGTTGACCAGAATGGCGCCCTATTCCCTCTGTAGTGGCACTACTGTTGACCCAGAATGGCTCCCCTATTCCCTCTGGTATTGCACTACCTTAGACCAGAATGGGACCCTATTCCCTCTGTAGTGCACTACATTAGACCAGAATGGCTCCATATTCCCTCTGTAGTGCACTACATTAGACAGAATGGCTCCCTATTCCCTCTGTAGTTGACTACATTAGACCAGAATGGCTCCCTATTCCCTCTGTAGTGCACTACATTAGACAGAATGGTTCCCTATTCCCCTTTAGTGCACCTACTGTTGACCAGAATGGCACCCTAATCCCTCTGTAGTGCACTACATTAGACCAGAATGGCGCCCTATTCCCTCTGTAGTGCACTACTGTTGACCAGAATGGATCCCTAGTTCCCTCTGTTCTTTACTACATTAGACAGAATGGCTCCCTATTCCCCTCTGTATGCACTACATTAGACCAGAATGGCTCCCTATTCCCTCTGTAGTGCACTACATTAGACCAGAATGGTTCCCTATTCCCTCTGTAGTGCACTACTGTTGACAGAATGGCACCCTATTCCCTCTGTAGTGCACTACATTAGACCAGAATGGCTCCCTATTCCCTCTGTAGTGCACTACATTAGACCAGAATGGGACCCTATTCCCTCTGTAGTGCACTACTGTTGACCAAATGGGACCCTATTCCCTCTGTATGCACTACTGTTGACCAGAATGGTTCCCTATTCCCTCTGTAGTGCACTACATTAGACCAGAATGGGACCCTATTCCCTCTGTAGTGCACTACATTAGACAGAAGGGGACCCCCTATTCCCTCTGTAGTGCACTACATTAGACCAGAATGGCTCCCTATTCCCTCTGTAGTGCACTACTGTTGACCAGAATGGTTCCCTATTCCCTCTTAGTGCACTACATTAGACCAGAATGGCTCCCTATTCCCTCTGTAGTGCACTACATTAGACCAGAATGGCTCCCTATTCCCTCTGTAGTGCACTACATTAGACCAGAATGGCTCCCTATTCCCTCTGTAGTGCACTACATTAGACCAGAATGGCACCCTATTCCCTCTGTAGTGCACTACATTAGACCAGAATGGGTTCCCTATTCCCTCTGTAGTGCACTACTGTTGACCAGAATGGCTCCCTATTCCCTCTGTAGTGCACTACTGTTGACCAGAATGGCTCCCTATTCCCTCTGTAGTGCACTACATTAGACCAGAATGGGACCCTATTCCCTCTGTAGTGCACTACATTGACCAGAAGGGCTCCATATTCCCTCTGTAGTGCACTACATAGACCAGAATGCTCCCTATTCCCTCTGTAGTGCCTACATTAGACCAGAATGGCTCCCTATTCCCTCTGTAGTGCACTACACATTAGACCAGAATGGTTCCCTATTCCCTCTGTAGTGCACTACTGTTGACCAGAATGTCACCCTATTCCCTCTGTAGTGCACTACTGTTGACCAGAATGGGACCCTATTCCCTCTGTAGTGCACTACATTAGACCAGAATGGCTCCCTATTCCCTCTGTAGTGCACTCTGTTGACCAGAATGGCACCCTATTCCCCTCTGTAGTGCACTACTGTTGACCAGAATGGCTCCCTATTCCCTCTGTAGTGCACTACTTAGACCAGAATGGCTCCCTATTCCTCTGTAGTGCACTACATTAGACCAGAATGGGACCCTTTCCCTCTGTAGTGCACTACATTGACCAGAATGGGACCCTATTCCCTCTGTAGTGCACTACTGTTGACCAGAATGGCTCCCTATTCCCTCTGTAGCACTACATTAGACCAGAATGGCTCCCTATTCCCTCTGTAGTGCACTACATTAGACCAGAATGGGACCCTATTCCCTCTGTAGTGCACTACTGTTGACCAGAATGGCTCCCTATTCCCTCTGTAGTGCACTACATAGACCAGAATGGTTCCCTATTCCCTCTGTATGCACTACATTAGACCAGAGTAAAGGTAAAGGGAGCTATGACCTCAGGTAAGGATGAGCTATGACCTCAGGGTAAGGATGAGCTGACCTCAGGATAAAGGATGAGCTATGACCTCAGGGTAAAGGATGAACTATGACCTACAGGGTAAAGGAGGTACGGGTCGGGTAAAGGATGACTATGACCTCAGGGTAAAGGATGAACTATGACCTCAGGTAAAGGAGAAACTATGACCTCAGGGTAAAGGATGGATCTGACCTCAGGGTAAAGATGAACTATGACCTCAGGGGGAATAACTATGACCTCAGGGTAAAGGATGGATCATGACCTCAGGGTAAAGGATCAACTATGACCTCAGGGTAAAGGATAACCTGATGACCTCAGGGTAAAGGATGAACTATGACCTCAGGGTAAAGGATGAACTATGACCTCAGGTGGTAAAGATGGATCATGACCTCAGGGTAAGGATGAACTGACCTCAGGTAAAGGATGAACCATGACCTCAGGGTAAAGGATAAACCATGACCTCAGGTAAAGAACCATGACCATGAACCCTCAGGGTAAGGAAGGCTATACATGCCTACTCAGGTACAGAAGGTTCCTCTCTCTTTGCATTTATTTTTTTCAATTCCGACAAAATGGAAGAAAAAAGTCCAGTTGAACGCAGCTCCAGACGAGTCTTGGGTACGATTGTCTTTTAGATATGAAGTTTACATACACCACACCTGTAAGTCCATGGCTGAGTCCCAAATGGCACCCTTTTCCCTATGTAGTGCACTACTTTCGACCAGGGCCCTATGGCCAATGGCACCCTATTCCCTATGTAGTGCACTACTTTCGACCAGGCCCTATGGCCAAATGGCACCCTATTCCCTATGTAGTGCACTACTTTCGACCAGGGCCCATTTGGGAGACAGCCTATAAGTCCTCTATCTATCTTAGTGTGCCCAAAAGCCTGTTGTAGCATGGACAGTAACATTGAGGACTTTCACTTCACCATTTTGAAGTAGTCAACTGGGCAGGACATCCTGTGGGTTAAGGAAGGATCACATAATTCCATCGAGGTCACAAGAGTGGGTGGGGGGGGGGGGGGGGGGGGGAGTGAATCGCCAACCTTGGCTTTGTGCCTGTTTTAAATATCACCCTCCAGGTGGCTGTGAATCGCCAACCTTGGCTTTGTGCCTGTTTAAATATCACCCTCCAGGTGGCTGTGAACGCGCCAACCTTGGCTTTGTGCCTGTTTAAATGACACCCTCCAGGTAACTGTGAATCGCCAACCTTGGCTTTGTGCCTGTTTAAATATCACCCTCCAGGTGGCTGTGAATCGCCAACCTTGGCTTTGTGCCTGTTTAAATATCACCCTCCAGGTGGCTGTGAATCGCCAACCTTGGCTTTGTGCCTGTTTAAATGACACCCTCCAGGTGGCTGTGAATCGCCAACCTTGGCTTTGTGCCTGTTTAAATGACACCCTCCAGGTGGCTGTGAATCGCCAACCTTGGCTTTGTGCCTGTTTAAATAACACCCTCCAGGTGGCAGTACGCACCCTTTCAGTTTGTTTACCAACTCATAGAAGGAGTAGAAGAAGGAAAAAATGAACTACTTCAAAATGGAGATGGCCACAGTCTGTGCATTATGGTCGTCTGTCAAAGACGCCATAATGGGACAGAATACAATGTTGGCGATCTCTTAACATCTCTATGGTGGCAGGAATCAACGTGACCTTTACCTCTATATTGGGTTATTTTCTTTCTTGATGCTCAGACTGTGGATCCAAATAAAGTGTTCCAGTGTGTTCTTGCTCCAGAATGCCCTATAGGTACAGATCTAGGATCAGCTTCCCCCTCCCCCAATCCTAACCTTAACTATTAGTGGGGGTGGGTGGTGGGGGACAATGTTAAACTGACCCAAGATCAGTGTCTAGGGCAACTTCACCCTCCGTCTCCATGTTTAATAGTCCAATGGAGTCCGAAAGAGCATTGTTTATTGTTTTGCATGTGCTGGCCGGTGGGTGTTACAGTGTGTGTTACAGTCTTAATAGTCCGTAGTGCTACAAAATAGCTGTTAAAAGAAGGTTCCCCTGGTGGCAGTGGTCTCCATGTACAAAGGCTACAGGTCATGAAGACTGAACGACTGCATTCCAAATGCCAACCTATTCCCTATGTAGTGCACTACTTTTGACCAGAGCCCTTTGTGCAGTATAAAGGGAATAGGTTGCCATTTGGACACAGTTCATGGCCTTGGTTGGGGCGAGGCAGACACTGCCTCGGGTGTCAGGGCCTTGGTTGGGGCGAGGCAGACACTGCCTCGGGTGTCAGGGACTTGGTTGGGGCGAGGCAGACACTGCCTCGGGTGTCAGGGACTTGGTTGGGGCGAGGCAGACACTGCCTCGGGTGTCAGGGCCTTGGTTGGGGTGAGGCAGACACTGCC
Source organism: Oncorhynchus kisutch (assembly GCF_002021735.2). Lineage (NCBI taxonomy): Eukaryota > Metazoa > Chordata > Actinopteri > Salmoniformes > Salmonidae > Oncorhynchus > Oncorhynchus kisutch. The sequence continues at coordinate 12,440,397 of NW_022261978.1, read as the reverse complement.
TCGGGTGTCAGGGCCTTGGTTGGGGTGAGGCAGACACTGCCTCGGGTGTCAGGGCCTTGGTTGGGTGAGGCAGACACTGCCTCGGGTGTCAGGGCAGGTGACATCACTTTGTTCCACGGTGGAAAATGTTTACTAGCTAGCTACCTCACACCTGCAACACTTCCTCCATCGCTCTTCCCTCCATATCTCTTCTTCCATCTCTCTTCCTCTTTCCCTCATCTCTCCTCCTCTTCCTCCATCTCTCCTCCTCTTCCTCCATCTCTCCTCCTCTTCCTCCATCTCTCATTCACTGGGTCTGATTTAGCTTCTCTCCTCTTTTATCTATTCTTCTTTTTTTGATCTCCTCATTTCCAACTAACTTTTCCTACTTCTCATCTCCTTCCTCCTTTTCCTCTTTCATTCTACTCCTTCTTTCTTCCCCTCCTCCTCCTCCTCCTCCTCCTCCTCCTCTTTTTTCTCCCCCTCCTCATCTTCTTTCTCCTCCTCTCCTCTTCTTTCTCCCCCTCCTCTCCTTCTTTCTCTCCTCCTCCTCTTCTTTCTCCCCCTCCTCTCCTTCTTTCTCCTCCTCCTCCTCTTCTTTCTCTCCCCTCCTCTCCTTCTTTCTCTCCTCCTCCTCCTCTTCTTTCTCCCCCCTCCTCCTTCCTTCTTTCTCCTCATCCTCCTCCTCTTCTTTCTCCTTCTTTTCCTCTTCTCCTTCTTCTTCCTCCTGTTCTCTCTTTCTTCCTCCTCCTGTTCCCCTCCTTCTTCCTCCTCCTCCTCTTCTTCTCCTTCCTTCTGCTCTTCCCCCAACACAGTCTTGTTCTCCATTTTGGTTCTCCACATCCCCTTTATCTTTGACATCCTCCTCTCCTCTATCTTCTTCTGCCTCCTCTTCAACATGGTCCTCCTCCACCTCTTCAACATGGTTCTCCTCCACCTCTTCAACATGGTCCTCCTCCTCCTCTTCAACATTGTCCTCCTCCTCCTCCTCCTCCTCTTCAACATGGTCGTCCTCCTCCACTTCTTCAACATGGTCCTCCTCCTCCCCTTCAACATGGTCTTCTTCCTCCTCCTCTTCAACATGGTCTTCCTCCTCTTCAACATGGTCCTCTATCTCCTCTTCAACATGGTCCGCCTCCTCCTCTTCAACATGGTCCTCCTCCTCTTCAACACAGTTCCCCCTCCACCTCTTCAACATGGTTCTCCTCCTCCTCCTCAACATGGTTCTCCTCCTCCTCCTCCTCAACATGGTTATCCTCCACCTCTTCAACATGGTTCTCCTCCTCAAGATGGTTCTCCTCCTCCTCCTCAACATGGTTCTCCTCTTCCACTTCAACATGGTTCTCCTCCTCTTCAACATGGTTCTCCTCCTCCTCCTCTTCAACATGGTTCTCCTCTTCCACTTCAACATGGTTCTCCTCCACCTCTTCAACATGGTTCTCCTTTGAATTGTCCTGGTTTCCGTTCTCCTGTCTGACCATGTGTTGGGACCCGTTGAGTTGTTGTATGTGGTTGTGGTTTGGCTCCACATCTTCCAGTGCCAGCTCAAACTGGGAGGATAAAGAGAAGACAGTAGATTGATAGTTAGTTATATAGATGGTCATTGATAAAGAGAAGACAGTAGATTGATAGTTATATAGATGGTCATTGATAAAGAGAAGACAGTAGATTGATAGTTTTTTATAGTCATTGATAAAGAGAAGACAGTAGATTGATAGTTTGTTATATAGTCATTGATAAAGAGAAGACAGTAGATTGATAGTTAGTTATATAGATGGTCATTGATAAAGAGAAGACAGTAGATTGATAGTTAGTTATATAGATGGTCATTGATAAAGAGAAGACAGTAGATTGATAGTTTGTTATATAGTCATTGATAAAGAGAAGACAGTAGATTGATAGTTAGTTATATAGATGGTCATTGATAAAGAGAAGACAGTAGATTGATAGTTTGTTATATAGTCATTGATAAAGAGAAGACAGTAGATTGATAGTTAGTTATATAGATGGTCATTGATAAAGAGAAGACAGTAGATTGATAGTTTGTTATATAGTCATTGATAAAGAGAAGACAGTAGATTGATAGTTAGTTATATAATGGTCATTGATAAAGAGAAGACAGTAGATTGATAGTTTGTTATATAGTCATTGATAAAGAGAAGACAGTAGATTGATAGTTAGTTATATAGATGGTCATTGATAAAGAGAAGACAGTAGATTGATAGTTTAGTTATATAGATAGGCATTGATAAAGAGAAGACAGTAGATTGATAGTTTGTTATATAGATAGTCATTGATAAAGAGAAGACAGTAGATTGATAGTTTGTTATATAGTCATTGATAAAGAGAAGACAGTAGATGATAGTTAGTTATATAGATGGTCATTGATAAAGAGAAGACAGTAGATTGATAGTTTTGTTATATAGATAGTCATTGATAAAGAGAAGACAGTAGATTGATAGTTTGTTATATAGTCATTGATAAAGAGAAGACAGTAGATTGATAGTTAGTTATATAGATGGTCATTGATAAAGAGAAGACAGTAGATTGATAGTTTGTTATATGTCCATTGATAAAGAGAAGACAGTAGATTGATAGTTAGTTATATAGATGGTCATGATAAAGAGAAGACAGTAGATTGATAGTTTGTTATATAGTCATTGATAAAGAGAAGACAGTAGATTGATAGTTAGTTATATAGATAGGCATTGATAAAGAGAAGACAGTAGATTGATAGTTAGTTATATAGATGGTCATTGATAAGAGAAGACAGTAGATTGATAGTTTGTTATATAGTCATTGAGAAAGAGAAGACAGTAGATTGATAGTTTGTTATATAGATGGTCATTGATAAAGAGAAGACAGTAGATTGATAGTTTGTTATATAGTTATTGATAAAGAGAAGACAGTATATTGATAGTTAGTTATATAGATAGTCATTGATAAAGAGAAGACAGTAGATTGATAGTTATATAGATGTCATTGATAAAGAAAGACAGTAGATTGGTAGTTATATAGATGGTCATTGATAAGAGAAGACAGTAGATTGATATTTGTTATATAGTCATTGATAAAGAGAAGACAGTAGATTGATAGTTAGTTATATAGATGGTCATTGATAAAGAGAAGACAGTAGATTGATAGTTATATAGATGTCATTGATAAGAGAAGACAGTAGATTGGTAGTTTGTTATATAGTCATTGATAAGAGAAGACAGTAGATTTGATAGTTATATAGATGTCATTGATAAGAGAAGACAGTAGATTGGTAGTTTGTTATATAGTCATTGATAAAGAGAAGACAGTAGATTGATAGTTTGTTATATAGATAGTCATTGATAAGAGAAGACAGTAGATTGATAGTTTGTATATAAGTCATTGATAAAGAGAAGACAGTAGATTGATAGTTAGTTATATAGGATGGTCATTGATAAAGAGAAGACAGTAGATTGATAGTTTGTTATATAGATAGTCATTGATAGAGAGAAGACAGTAGATTTGATAGTTTTTGTTATCTAGTCATTGATAAAGAGAAGACAGTAGATTGATAGTTAGTTATATATTCATTGATAAAGAGAAGACAGGTATATTGATAGTTAGTTATATAGATAGGCATTGATAAAGAGAAGACAGTAGATTGATAGTTTGTTATATAGTCATTGATAAAGAGAAGACAGTAGATTGATAGTTAGTTATATAGTCATTGATAAAGAGAAGACAGTAGATTGATAGTTAGTTATATAGATGGTCATTGATAAGAGAAGACAGTAGATTGATAGTTTGTTATATAGTCATTGATAAAAGAAGACAGTATATTGATAGTTAGTTATATAGATGGTCATTGATAAAGAGAAGACAGTAGATTGATAGTTTGTTATATAGTCATTGATAAAGAGAAGACAGTAGATTGATAGTTTGTTATATAGTCATTGATAAAGAGAAGACAGTAGATTGATAGTTTGTTATATAGTCATTGATAAAGAGAAGACAGTAGATTGATAGTTTGTTATATAGTCATTGATAAAGAGAAGACAGTAGATTGATAGTTTGTTATATAGTCATTGATAAAGAGAAGACAGTAGATTGATAGTTTGTTATATAGTCATTGATAAGAGAAGACAGTAGATTGATAGTTTGTTATATAGATAGTCATTGATAAAGAAAGACAGTAGATTGATAGTTTGTTATATAGATAGTCATTGATAAAGAGAAGACAGTAAGATTGATAGTTTGTTATATAGTCATTGATAAAGAGAAGACAGTATATTGATAGTTAGTTATATAGAGGGTCATTGATAAAGAGAAGACAGTAGATTGATAGTTTGTTATATAGTCATTGATAAAGAGAAGACAGTAGATTGATAGTTAGTTATATAGATGGTCATTGATAAAGAGAAGGACAGTAGATTGATAGTTTGTTATATAGTCATTGATAAAGAGAAGACGTAGATTGATAGTTTGTTATATAGATAGTCATTGATAAAGAGAAGACAGTAGATTGATAGTTTGTTTATATAGTCATTGATAAAGAGAAGACAGTAGATGATAGTTAGTTATATAGATGGTCATTGTAAAGAGAAGACAGTAGATTGATAGTTTGTTATATAGTCATTGATAAGAGAAGACAGTAGATTGATGGTTATATAGATGGTCATTGATAAAGAGAAGACCGTAGATTGATAGTTTGTTATATTAGTCATTGATAAAGAGAGACAGTAGTAGTTCATTAATAGATCATCCTTTCCTTGTGTGCGTGTGTGCGTGTGTGCGTGTGTGTGTGTGTGTGTGTGGTGTGTGTGTGTATGTGTGTTGCGTGTGTATGTGTATGTGTATGTGTGCGTGCGTGCCGTGCGTGCGTGTGTGTGTGTGTGTGTGTGTGTGTGTGCGTGCGTTGCGTGCGTGCGTGCGTGCGTGCGTGCGTGCGTGCGTGCGTGCGTGCGTGTGTGTGTGTGTGTGTGTGTGTGTGTGTGTGTGTGTGCGTGCGTGTGTGTGTGTGTGTGTGCGTGTGTGTGTGTGTGTGTGTGTGTGTGTGTGCGCATGCATGTGCGTATGCGTGTGTGTGTTACCTGGAAGCGGTCTGTGAGCAAGGTGTTTGTCGTAGGGAGGAGAGGGGCTCTGAGGCATGGTGGACTGGTACCAGTCTCTGTTCTCCTCCAACGTGTCCAGCAGGTCCTGAGCATCAGGGTGGACCAGGTCACCCCACGTCTCCCACAGAGGGTGGACTATGTAGTCTATGAAACCCACCTGGAGTTAGAGAGAGGGAGGGAGAGAAAGAGAGAGGGAGAGGGAGGGAGAGGAAGGGAGAGTGAGAAAGGGATGGGGAGGGAGAGAGAGGGAAAGGGAGATGAGAAAGGGAGATAGAGAAAGGGAGAGAGAAAGGGAGAGAGGGAGGGAGAGAGAGACACACCAACAGATTTTTCACCTTGTCTGCTTGAAGATTTGAACAAGTGACCTTTTGGTTATTGGCCCAATGCTCTAACTGTCTAACTGTCTTACTGTCTAACTGTGTAACTGCCTAACTTTCTAACTCTCTAACTGCCTAAACTGTCTAACTGCCAAACGGTCTAACTGCCTAACTGTCTAACTGTCTTACTGTCTAACTGTGTAACTGCCTAACTTTCTAACTCTCTAACTGCCTAACTGCCTAAACTGTCTAACTGCCAAACAGTCTAACTGCCTAACTGTCTAACTGTCTAACTGCCAAACGGTCTAACTGCCAAACGGTCTAACTGCCTAACTGCCTAACTGTCTAACTGTCTAACTGCCTAACTGCCTAACTGTCCAACTGTCTAACTGCCTAACTGCCTAACTGTCTAACTGCCTAACTGTCTAACTACCTAACTGCCTAACTGTCTAACTGCCTAACTGCCAAACGGTCTAACTGCCAAACGGTCTAACTGCCTAACTGCCTAACTGTCTAACTGTCTAACTGTCTAACTGCCTAACTGCCTAACTGTCCAACTGTCTAACTGCCTAACTGCCTAACTGTCTAACTGCCTAACTGTCTAACTACCTAACTGCCTAACTGTCTAACTGCCTAACTGTCTAACTGCCTAACGGTCTAACTGTCTAGCTGCCAAACGGTCTAACTGTCTAACTGCCAAACGGTCTAACTGTCTAACTGTCTAACTGCCAAACGGTCTAACTGCCTAACTGCCTAACTGTCTAACTGCCAAACGGTCTAACTGTCTAACTGCCAAACGGTCTAACTGTCTAACTGCCAAACGGTCTAACTGCCTAACTGCCTAACTGTCTAACTGTCTAACTGTCTAACTGCCTAACTGCCTAACTGCCTA
>NW_022261978.1:12416622-12429122 GCF_002021735.2 Oncorhynchus kisutch | reverse complement strand
GCCACTAGCTAACCACTACTGGGAGTGATGGTATTATGAGGGAACACTAGCTAACCACTACTGGGAGTGATGGTATTATGAGGGGCCACTAGCTAACCACTACTGGGAGTGATGGTATTATGAGGGAACACTAGCTAACTACTACTGGGAGTGATGGTATTATGGAGGGGCCACTAGCTAACCACTACTGGGAGTGATGGTATTATGAGGGGCCACTAGCTAACCACTAATGGGAGTGATGGTATTATGAGGGGCCACTAGCTAACCACTACTGGGAGTGATGGTATTATGGAGGGGCCACTAGCTAACAACTACTGGGAGTGATGGTATTATGAGGGGCCACTAGCTAACCACTAATGGGAGTGATGGTATTATGAGGGGCCACTAGCTAACAACTACTGGGAGTGATGGTATTATGAGGGAACACTAGCTAACTACTACTGGGAGTGATGGTATTATGAGGGGCCACTAGCTAACCACTAATGGGAGTGATGGTATTATGGAGGGGCCACTAGCTAACCACTACTGGGAGTGATGGTATTATGAGGGGCCACTAGCTAACCACTACTGGGAGTGATGGTATTATGAGGGGCCACTAGCTAACCACTACTGGGAGTGATGGTATTATGAGGGGCCACTAGCTAACCACTAATGGGAGTGATGGTATTATGGAGGGGCCACTAGCTAACCACTACTGGGAGTGATGGTATTATGAGGGGCCACTAGCTAACCACTAATGGGAGTGATGGTATTATGAGGGGCCACTAGCTAACCACTACTGGGAGTGATGGTATTATGGAGGGGCCACTAGCTAACCACTAATGGGAGTGATGGTATTATGAGGGGCCACTAGCTAACAACTACTGGGAGTGATGGTATTATGAGGGAACACTAGCTAACCACTACTGGGAGTGATGGTATTATGAGGAGCCACTAGCTAACAACTACTGGGAGTGATGGTATTATGAGGGAACACTAGCTAACCACTACTGGGAGTGATGGTATTATGAGGGGCCACTAGCTAACCACTAATGGGAGTGATGGTATTATGAGGGGCCACTATTACTATATATATTACTGTATATATTACTGTATATATTACAATATATATTACTATATATATTACTGTATATATTACTGTATAGATTACTGTATAGATTACTGTATAGATTACTGAATAGAGTACTACATATATTACTGTATATATTACTATATATATTACTGTATAGATTACTGTATAGAGTACTACATATATTACTGTATATATTACTGTATAGATTACTGTATAGATTACTGAATAGAGTACTACATATATTACTGTATATATTACTATATATATTACTGTATAGATTACTGTATAGATTACTGTATAGAGTACTACATATATTACTGTATATATTACTATATATATTACTGTATATATTACTGTATATATTACTATACATATTACTATATATATTACTGTATATTACTGTATATCACTGTATATATTACTGTATATATCACTGTATATATCACTGTATATATTACTGTATATAATCACTGTATATGTCACTGTATATATTACTGTATATATTACGGTATATATCACTGTATAGATTACTGTATAAGTCACTGTATATATTACTGTATATATTACTGTATATATCACTGTATATATTACTGTATATATCACTGTATATAATCACTGTATATGTCACTGTATATATTACTGTATATATTGCTGTATATATTACTGTATATATCACTGTATATAATACTGTATAGATTACTGTATATATTACTGTATAGATTACTGTATATATTACTGTATATATCACTGTATAGATTACTGTATATATTACTGTATATATTACTGTATATATCACTGTATATAATACTGTATAGATTACTGTATATATTACTGTATATATTACTGTATATATCACTGTATATAATACTGTATAGATTACTGTATATATTACTGTATAGATTACTGTATATATTACTGTATATATCACTGTATAGATTACTGTATATATTACTGTATAGATTACTGTATATATTACTGTATATATCACTGTATATAATCACTGTATATGTCACTGTATATATTACTGTATATATTACTGTATATATCACTGTATATATTACTGTATATATTACTGTATATATTACTGTATAGATGACTGTATATATTACTGTATATATTACTGTAGGTGGCTCACGTCTAGTGCGGGTGTGGAGAGGAGGACATGTGTGGACTGTATATATTACTGTATATGTTACTGTATATATAACTATAGGTGGCTCACGTCTAGTGCGGGTGTGGAGAGGAGGACATGTGTGGACTGGCAGACGTCGGCGGCGTGCAGGCTGTTGTGGTAGGCCACGTTGCCATGGTAATGGTCTTCCAGGGTCATCACGTAGGTCACGAAGGTGTCGACGGGGATGCGGAACGTCTTTAGGAGATCACGTTCCTACAGGGGGACATGATGGGTTAATACACACTGACACACACACATGCATCAACACACACACACACACACACACATGCATGAACACATACACACACACACACATGAATCCGTCGAGCCCACCAGTCTGGCCTGTTGTGCCGAGAGCCCAACCTTTACAGACCATGTGTAACGGCCGTTGTTGGTGGTGGAAGAAGAGGAGGACCAATGCGCAGCGTGAAGAAGAGGAGGACCAATGCGCAGCGTGAAGAAGAGGAGGACCAATGCGCAGCGTGAAGAAGAGGAGGACCAATGCGCAGCGTGAAGAAGAGGAGGACCAATGCGCAGCGTGAAGAAGAGGAGGACCAATGCGCAGCGTGAAGAAGAGGAGGACCAATGCGCAGCGTGAAGAAGAGGAGGACCAATGCGCAGCGTGAAGAAGAGGAGGACCAATGCGTAGCGTGAAGAAGAGGAGGACCAATGCGTAGCGTGGAGAAGAGGAGGACCAATGCGCAGCGTGGTAAGCGTCCGTATTGATTTAATATTATTGATCGAACACTGAAACAAAACAATAAAGAGACAACGAGCGAAACGAAACAGTCCTGCACGGGTGACATCCACAAAACACAGAACAGAAAACAATCACCCACAACTCAAGGGTGATAAAAAGGCTGCCTAAGTATGGTTCTCAATCAGGGACAACGATAGACAGCTGCCTCTGATTGAGAACCATACCAGGCCAAACACAGAAATACCAAATCATAGAAATAAAGAATATAGACAACCCACCCAACTCACGCCCTGACCATACTAAAACAAAGACATCACAAAAGAACTAAGGTCAGAACGTGACACCATGCTGTTCCTTATATACCTTATACCAAGATTGCTCAGTCAACATATAGATTGGTGGGCACCATAAGCCACTTCGGGCTCATCCTGTCTTTATCTGCCTCTGGCGTTATCTTAACCCCCGACCCCCGGCCTAATATCCCAGATGCCAGGATGTCAGAGGACCATTGAGTCCTTTTGTTCTACTCCTCTCTGTCCCAGCTAAAACATGCCCCATATCTGGTCTACGGAACACAGGCTCAATCCGACCGGAGACATACGTCTCACCTGCACTACTAAACCTAACCCTAACCCTAAAACTAAACATAACCCTAAAACTAAACCTAACCCTAAAACTAAACCTAACCCTACAACTAAACCTAACCCTAAAACTAAACCTAACCCTAAAACTAAACCTAACCCCTAAAACTAACCCTAAAACTAAACCTAACCCTAAAACTGAAGCCCACACCGCGTGTCTAACTCCAGGTACCTGGAAGATGGCGTACATGATGCAGCTGAGAGGCCTGCTGTTGGAGAACTCTGACACTCTGAAGATGTTGAAACTCCACTTGTCCAGGTCCTCTAGCTCCTACACACACACACACACACACACACACACACACACACACACACACACACACACACACACACACACACACACACACACACACACACACACACACACACACACACACACACACACACACACACACACACACACACACAAAGAGAGAGTGTGAAGCCTTGAGTGAGGTAATGAGCTGAGTCTAGTAACCTTGACTGATTGACTGAGAAGGTATTTGTGTATGTACAGTCGTGGCCAAAGGTTTTGAGAAAGACACAAATATACATTTTCACAAAGTCTGCTGACTCAGTTTGTATGATGGCAATTTGCAAACACTCCAGAATGTTATGAAGAATGATCAGATGAATCGCAAAGTCCCTCTTTGCCATGCAAATGAACTGAATCCCCAAAAACATTTCCACTGCATTTCAGCCCTGCCACCAAAAGACCAGCTGACATCATGTCAGTGATTCTCTAGTTAACACAGGTGTGAGTGTTAACGAGGACAAGGCTGGAGATCACTCTGTCATGCTGATTGAGTTCAAATAACAGACTGGAAGCTTCAAAAGTAGGGTGGTGCTTGGAATCATTGTTCTTCCTCTGTCAACCTTGGTTACCTGCAAGGAAACACGTGCCGTCATCATTGCTTTGCACAAAAAGGGCTTCACAGGCAAGAACATCAAGGAGAGCGGTTCAATTGTTGTGAAGAAGGCTTCAGGGCACCCAAGAAAGTCCAGCAAGCGCCAGGACCATCTCCCAAAGTTGATTCAGCTGCGGGATCGGGGCACCACCAGTACAGAGCTTGCTCAGGAATGGCAGCAGGCAGGTGTGAGTGCATCTGCACGCACAGTGAGGCGAAGACTTTTGGAGGATGGCCTGGTGTCAAGAAGGGCAGCAAAGAAGCCACTTCTCTCCATGAAAAACATCAGGGACAGACTGATTGTCACGCCCGGACCGTAGTTATCTTTGTTTTCTTTATTATCTTGGTTAGGTCAGGGTGTGACGAGGGTGGTATGTGTGTTTTTGTCTTGTCTAGGGTTTTTGTACTTCTATGGGGGGTTTTGGTATTGTCTAGGTATATTTGTAGGTCTATGGTGGCCTGAATTGGTTCCCAATCAGAGACCGCTGTTGATCGTTGTCTCTGATTGGGGATCCTATTTAGGTAGCCATTTTCCATGTTGGATTTGTGGGTTATTATTCTATGTTTAGTTGCCTGTTTCACACTGGTCATATTGCGTCACGGTTCGTTTGGTTATCTGGTATAGTTTTGTTCAGTGTTGCATTCTTTTATAAAATAGAATGTAGGCTTATCACGCTGCGCCTTGGTCTCCTCCTTATGACGACCGTGACACTGATATTCTGCCAAAGGTACAGGGATTGGACTGCTGAGGACTGGGGGTAAAGTCATTTTCTCTGATGAATCCCCTTTCCGATTGTTTGGGATTCTGAAAAAAAGCTTGTCCGGGGAAGACAAGGTGAGCGCTACCATCAGTCCTGTGTTATGCCAACAGTAAAGCATCCTGAGACCATTCATGTGTGGGGTTGGTTCTCAGCCAAGGGTGTGGGCTCACTCACAATTTTGCCTAAGAACACAGCCATGAATAAAGAATGGTACCAACACATCCTCCGAGAGCAACTTCTCCCAACCATCCAGGTACAGTTCGGTGACAAACAATGCCTTTTCCAGCATGATGGAGCACCTTGCCATAAGGCAAAAGTGATAACTAAGTGGCTCGGGGAACAAAACATAAATTTTTTGGGACCATGGCCAGGAAACTCCCCAGACCTTAATCCCATTGAGAGCTTGTGGTCAATCCTCAAGAGGCGGGTGGACAAACAAAAACCCACAAATTCTGACAAACGCCAAGCATTGATTAAGCAAGACTGGGCTGCCATCAGTCAGGATGTGGCCCAGAAGTTAATTGACAGCATGCCAGGGCAGATTGCAGAGGTCTTGAAAAGAAGGGTCAACACTGCAAATATTGACTCTTTGCATCAACTTCATGTCATTGTAAATAAAAGCCTTTGACACTTATGAAATGCTTGTAATTATACTTCAGTATCCATAATAACATCTGACAACAATATCTAAAGACACTGAAGCAGCAAACTTTGTGGAAATACATTTTTGTGTCATTCTCAACTTTTGGCCACGACCGTATGTGTGTGTGTGTATGTGTGTATGTGTTATGGTGTGTGTGTGTGTGTGTGTTATGGTGTGTGTGTGTGTGTGTGTGTGTGTGTGTGTGTGTGTGTGTGTGTGTGTGTGTGTGTGTGTGTGTGTGTGTGTGTGTGTGTGTGTGTGTGTGTACGTACGAGTTATGGTGTGTGTGTGTGTGTGTGTATGTGTGTATGTGTTATGGTGTGTGTGTGTGTGTGTGTGTGTATGTGTGTATGTGTTATGGTGTGTGTGTGTGTGTGTGTGTGTGTGTGTGTGTGTGTGTTATGGTGTGTGTGTGTGTGTGTGTGTGTGTGTGTGTGTGTGTGTGTGTGTGTGTGTGTGTGTGTGTGTGTATGGTGTGTGTGTGTGTGTGTGTGTGTGTGTGTATGTGTTATGGTGTGTGTGTGTGTGTGTGTGTGTGTATGTGTTATGGTGTGTGTGCGTGTGTGTGTGTGTGTGTGTGTGTGTTATGGTGTGTGTGTGTGTGTGTGTGTGTGTATGTGTGTATGTGTTATGGTGTGTGTGTGTGTGTGTGTGTGTATGTGTGTATGTGTTATGGTGTGTGTGTGTGTGTGTGTGTGTGTGTGTGTGTGTGTGTGTGTGTGTGTGTGTGTGTGTGTGTGTGTGTGTGTGTGTGTGTGTGTGTGTGTGTGTGTGTATGCATATGAGCGAGCCTTGCATACTTTACCCTGGCTAGCTGGTCCTCCTGTTCAGTGTTGACTCCGAAGCGCGGAACAGAAGAGGAGGACAGAGTGGAGCTGTGGGACAGATTCCTCACTCCGCTAATTTGACTCATAGACTTCTCCTTTAGACGAGGGGATGGCAGCTCCACCTCGTTGGGCTGGTCTAGGGGATAGAGACACACATAGACTTCTCCTTTAGACGAGGGGACGGCAGCTCCACCTCGTTGGGCTGGTCTAGGGGATAGAGACACACATAGACTTCTCCTTTAGACGAGGGGACGGCAGCTCCACCTCGTTGGGCTGGTCTAGGGGATAGAGACACATATAGACTACTCCTTTAGATTAGGGGACGACAGCTCCACCTCGTTGGGCTGGTCTAGGGGATAGAGACACACATAGACTTCTCCTTTAGATTAGGGAACACCAGCTCCACCTCGTTGGGCTGGTCTAGGGGATAGAGACACACATAGACTTCTCCTTTAGACGAGGGGAGGACAGCTCCACCTCGTTGGGCTGGTCTAGGGGATAGAGACACACATAGACTTCTCCTTTAGACGAGGGGACGACAGCTCCACCTCGTTGGGCTGGTCTAGGGGATAGAGACATGTAGACTTCTCCTTTAGACGAGGGGACGACAGCTCCACCTCGTTGGGCTGCTCTAGGGGATAGAGACATATAGACTTCTCCTTTAGACGAGGGGACGGCAGCTCCACCTCGTTGGGCTGGTCTAGGGGATAGAGACACACATAGACTTCTCCTTTAGACGAGGGGACGGCAGCTCCACCTTGTTGGGCTGGTTTAGGGGATAGAGACACAGACTTCTCCTTTAGATTAGGGGACGGCAGCTCCACCTCGTTGGGCTGGTCTAGGGGATAGAGACACACATAGACTTCTCCTTTAGACGAGGGGACAACAGCTCCACCTCGTTGGGCTGGTCTAGAGGATAGAGACACACATAGACTTCTCCTTTAGACGAGGGGACAACAGCTCCACCTCGTTGGGCTGGTCTAGGGGATAGAGACACACATAGACTTCTCCTTTAGACGAGGGGACGACAGCTCCACCTCGTTGGGCTGGTCTAGGGGTTAGAGACACACATGTTATACACACAAACTAGCGCAGGCAGACTGATATACCCAGGACACAGAAATGTACGGGCGGCCAAGTACAGGTAGACAGGTATAGTGATGTAGAATATAGACAGGTATGAACAGACAGGTAAATACACAGACAGGTATGAACAGACAGACAGGTATGAACAGACAGACAGGAATTAACAGACAGACAGGTATGAACAGACAGGTATGAACAGACAGTTATGAACAGACAGGTATGAACAGACAGGTAAATACACAGACAGGTATGAACAGACAGACAGGAATTAACAGACCGGTATGAACAGACAGACAGGTATGAACAGACAGACAGGTAAATACACAGACAGGTATGAACAGACAGACAGGTATGAGCAGACAGACAGGTATTAACAGACAGGTATGAACAGAGAGACGGGTATGAACAGACAGATAGGTATGAACAGACAGACAGGTATTAACAGACAGACAGGTATGACCAGACAGACAGGTATGAACAGACAGACAGGTATGACCAGACAGACAGGTATGAACAGACAGACGGGTATGAACAGACAGGTATGAACATACAGACAGACAGGTATTAACAGACAGACAGGTATGAACAGACAGACAGGTATGAACAGACAGGTTTGAACATACAGACAGACAGGTATTAACAGACAGACAGGTATGAACAGACAGGTATGAACATACAGACAGACAGGTATTAACAGACAGGCAGGTATGACCAGACAGACAGGTATGACCAGACAGACAGGTATGAACAGACAGACAGGTATGAACAGACAGACAGGTATTAACAGACAGGTTACTTCAGGTACGTACAGGTAACTACAGGCATATCCAGGTAGGTTTACTCACCCATGAACGTGCTGGAGATGTACTCAGACACCTGGTTACCCGAACGACTCATCTCTGATAGGTGAGACAGCTCCCTGTTTAACATCCTCTTAAACTTTGAGGGAGGGAGGGAGGGAGGGAGGGAGGGAGGGAGGGAAGGAGGGAGGGAGGGAGGGAGGGAGGGAGGGAGGGAGGGAGGGAGGGAGGGAGGGAGGGAGGGAGAAAAGGGAGGGAGGGAGGGAGGGAGGGAGGGAGGGAGGGAGGGAGGGAGAAAAGGGAGGGAGGGAGGGAGGGAGGGAGGGAGGGAGGGAGGGAGAAAAGGGGGGAGCAGTTTGAGGATGTTTTACTGTAGGGTTAGTCAGTTCACTGCTCATAAGTGTTGAAGCTGTGGTGAGATTATTATGTTGTATAGTAGTTATATCATGGTTGTGTTGTGGTTTCATCATGGTTTTGTTGTGGTTATATCATGGTTGTGTTGTGGTTACATCATAGTTGTGTTGTGGTTATATCATGGTTGTGTTGTGGTTACATCATGGTTGTGTTTATATCACAGTAGTACCTTGTTGGAGGCCATATCGCTGACAGAGCGGTGAGTCTGGATGGTCTCTAGCTGGTCCAGACACCAGTCCAGCTCCTCCAGAGTGTCTGTAGCCAGCTGCTCATACTGTTGATCTGATAGAGCTGCTCTGGGGTTGTGGGGCGCTACACCGCCCAGTGGAGACCTCCTGTGGACAAGACAGGGAATTACACCAACCAGTTAGAACTCACAGGGTTACAATAGCTTGACAGTGTCTGGGAGTGAAGTTCACTATATAGCAGGCCTATGGGGCCCTGGTCTAAAGTAGATCACTATATAGCAGGCCTATGGGGTCCTGGTCTAAAGTAGATCACTACCCTTGGGCGGCAGGGTAGCCTAGTGGTTAGAGCGTTGGACTAGTAACCGGAAGGTTGCAAGTTCAAACCCCCGAGCTGATAAGGTACAAATCTGTCGTTCTGCCCCTGAACAAGGCAGTTCCTAGGCCGTCATTGAAAATAAGAATTTGTTCTTAACTGACTTGCCTGGTTTAAAAATAATATATATTTATATAGCAGGCCTATGGGGTCCTGGTCTAAAGTAGATCACTATATAGCAGGCCTATGGGGTCCTGGTCTAAAGTAGATCACTATATAGCAGGCCTATGGGGTCCTGGTCTAAAGTAGATCACTATATAGCAGGCCTATGGGGTCCTGGTCTAAAGTAGATCACTATATAGCAGGCCTATGGGGTCCTGGTCTAAAGTAGATCACTATATAGCAGGCCTATGGGGTCCTGGTCTAAAGTAGATCACTATATAGCAGGCCTATGGGGTCCTGGTCTAAAGTAGATCACTATATAGCAGGCCTATGGGGTCCTGGTCTAAAGTAGATCACTATATAGCAGGCCTATGGGGCCCTGCTCTAAAGTAGATCACTATATAGCAGGCCTATGGGGTCCTGGTCTAAAGTAGATCACTATATAGCAGGCCTATGGGGTCCTGGTCTAAAGTAGATCACTATATAGCAGGCCTATGGGGTCCTGGTCTAAAGTAGATCACTATATAGCAGGCCTATGGGGTCCTGGTCTAAAGTAGATCACTATGTAGCAGGCCTATGGGGTCCTGGTCTAAAGTAGATCACTATATAGCAGGCCTATGGGGTCCTGGTCTAAAGTAGATCACTATATAGCAGGCCTATGGGGTCCTGGTCTAAAGTAGATCACTATATAGCAGGCCTATGGGGTCCTGGTCTAAAGTAGATCACTATATAGCAGGCCTATGGGTCCTGGTCTAAAGTAGATCACTATATAGCAGGCCTATGGGGTCCTGGTCTAAAGTAGATCACTATATAGCAGGCCTATGGGGTCCTGGTCTAAAGTAGATCACTATATAGCAGGCCTATGGGGTCCTGGTCTAAAGTAGTTCACTATATAGCAGGCCTATGGGGTCCTGGTCTAAGTAGATCACTATATAGCAGGCCTATGGGGTCCTGGTCTAAAGTAGATCACTATATAGCAGGCCTATGGGGTCCTGGTCTAAAGTAGATCACTATATAGCAGGCCTATGGGGTCCTGGTCTAAAGTAGATCACTATATAGCAGGCCTATGGGGTCCTGTCTAAAGTAGATCACTATATAGCAGGCCTATGGGGTCCTGGTCTAAAGTAGATCACTATATAGCAGGCCTATGGGGTCCTGGTCTAAAGTAGATCACTATATAGCAGGCCTATGGGGTCCTGGTCTAAAGTAGATCACTATATAGCAGGCCTATGGGGTCCTGGTCTAAAGTAGATCACTATATAGCAGGCCTATGGGGTCCTGGTCTAAAGTAGATCACTATATAGCAGGCCTATGGGGTCCTGGTCTAAAGTAGATCACTATATAGCAGGC
This sequence comes from Oncorhynchus kisutch, assembly GCF_002021735.2. Taxonomy (NCBI): domain Eukaryota; kingdom Metazoa; phylum Chordata; class Actinopteri; order Salmoniformes; family Salmonidae; genus Oncorhynchus; species Oncorhynchus kisutch. Next base: position 12,418,104 of record NW_022261978.1, on the reverse strand, counting down.
CTATGGGTCCTGGTCTAAAGTAGATCACTATATAGCAGGCCTATGGGGTCCTGGTCTAAAGTAGATCACTATATAGCAGGCCTATGGGGTCCTGGTCTAAAGTAGATCACTATATAGCAGGCCTATGGGGTCCTGGTCTAAAGTAGATCACTATATAGCAGGCCTATGGGGTCCTGGTCTAAAGTAGATCACTATATAGCAGGCCTATGGGGTCCTGGTCTAAAGTAGATCACTATATAGCAGGCCTATGGGGTCCTGGTCTAAAGTAGATCACTATATAGCAGGCCTATGGGGCCCTGCTCTAAAGTAGATCACTATATAGCAGGCCTATGGGGTCCTGGTCTAAAGTAGATCACTATATAGCAGGCCTATGGGGTCCTGGTCTAAAGTAGATCACTATATAGCAGGCCTATGGGGTCCTGGTCTAAAGTAGATCACTATATAGCAGGCCTATGGGGTCCTGGTCTAAAGTAGATCACTATATAGCAGGCCTATGGGGTCCTGGTCTAAAGTAGATCACTATATAGCAGGCCTATGGGGTCCTGGTCTAAAGTAGATCACTATATAGCAGGCCTATGGGGTCCTGGTCTAAAGTAGATCACTATATAGCAGGCCTATGGGGTCCTGGTCTAAAGTAGATCACTATATAGCAGGCCTATGGGGTCCTGGTCTAAAGTAGATCACTATATAGCAGGCCTATGGGGTCCTGGTCTAAAGTAGATCACTATATAGCAGGCCTATGGGGTCCTGGTCTAAAGTAGATCACTATATAGCAGGCCTATGGGGTCCTGGTCTAAAGTAGATCACTATATAGCAGGCCTATGGGGCCCTGCTCTAAATTAGATCACTATATAGCAGGCCTATGGGGCCCTGGTCTAAAGTAGATCACTATATAGCAGGCCTATGGGGTCCTGCTCTAAAGTAGATCACTATATAGCAGGCCTATGGGGTCCTGGTCTAAAGTAGATCACTATATAGCAGGCCTATGGGGTCCTGGTCTAAAGTAGATCACTATATAGCAGGCCTATGGGGTCCTGGTCTAAAGTAGATCACTATATAGCAGGCCTATGGGGTCCTGGTCTAAAGTAGATCACTATATAGCAGGCCTATGGGGTCCTGGTCTAAAGTAGATCACTATATAGCAGGCCTATGGGGTCCTGGTCTAAAGTAGATCACTATATAGCAGGCCTATGGGGTCCTGGTCTAAAGTAGATCACTATATAGCAGGCCTATGGGGTCCTGGTCTAAAGTAGATCACTATATAGCAGGCCTATGGGGCCCTGCTCTAAAGTAGATCACTATATAGCAGGCCTATGGGGTCCTGGTCTAAAGTAGATCACTATATAGCAGGCCTATGGGGTCCTGGTCTAAAGTAGATCACTATATAGCAGGCCTATGGGGTCCTGGTCTAAAGTAGATCACTATATAGCAGGCCTATGGGGTCCTGGTCTAAAGTAGATCACTATATAGCAGGCCTATGGG
>NW_022261978.1:12409122-12414122 GCF_002021735.2 Oncorhynchus kisutch | reverse complement strand
CCATTCTCCACCTGGAAACTACTGAAGGGGGGATGAACCATTCTCCACCTGGAAACTACTGAAGGGGGGATGAACCATTCTCCACCTGGAAACTACTGAAGGGGGGGGGGGGAATGAACCATTCTCCACCTGGAAACTACTGAAGAGAGGGGGGGGGGTTAACCATTCTCCACCTGGAAACTACTGAAGAGAGGGGGGGGGGTTAACCATTCTCCACCTGGAAACTACTGAAGAGAGATATCTGGGTGGTGTGTGTTACCTGTCTGTGTCTGCAGGTGTGATGGCGATGCGTGGTGGGATGCAGAGGGGCAGGGACGTGGGGCGTGGCATGTTGCTCAGGATCTCAGGGGAGCGTGTCCTGTCTCGGGGGCGGAGCCAACACGGAACCTGAATGGGACGATAGGATTGATTGATTAACCGGGTAACCAATAGGATAGAGTTTATTAAAAGTCTCTTTTGCAATAATAGCCTGTCAGGAACCACAACAACAAAACTCTCCCTACGATACACTCACATTTAACACAGTGGTTGTGATACAACTAATATAAGTTTGTCTGCACCAAAACGTTCACACCACTATTGTGCCACGTCTCCAAAACACTTGTGTAAATATCTTCGTGCAAAGAAATCTCTCAGGTTTGATCACAAGTAACTGTTGTGTATCGCACTGCTGATGAAATCCAGGGAACGCTTCTGCTGTACTGTTTTTACCTGCAAACTGGAGGCCAGCCTCCTGCTCCTCCCCATGCGTAGCTCCGCCCCCAGAGTGGCTCCTGACGTATAGGAGCTGCTGTAGAGCCCTGACTCCGCCTTCTCAGCACAGCCTGACGAATCAGTGTCATTATCCTGGGGAAAGAAAGAGAGAGAGAGAGCGGGATAGAGAAAGAGGATGAGATATGATATATTTTATCACCGTTTTTTACCATATTTGGGTGGCACACATCCAGAAGTCAATTTACTGACGGACAGGAAGCACAGAGGGTAATGTTAATGAATGATAGGAAGCATCGAGGGTAATCTACTGAATGACAGGAAGCATCGAGGGTAATCTACTGAATGACAGGAAGCATCGAGGGTAATCTACTGAATGACAGGAAGCATCGAGGGTAATCTACTGAATGACAGGAAGCATCGAGGGTAATCTACTGAATGACAGGAAGCATCGAGGGTAATCTACTGAATGACAGGAAGCATCGAGGGTAATGCTACTGAATGACAGGAAGCATCGAGGGTAATGCTACTGAATGACAGGAAGCATCGAGGGTAATGCTACTGAATGACAGGAAGCATCAAGGGTAATGTTACTGAATGACAGGAAGCATCGAGGGTAATGTTACTGAATGACAGGAAGCATAGATGGTATTGTTACTGAATAACAGGAAGTGTATAATGTAATGTTACTGAATGACAGGAAGCATTGAGGGTAATGTCACTGAATGACAGGAAGCATAGAGGGTAATGCTACTGAATGACAGGAAGCATCGAGGGTAATGCTACTGAATGACAGGAAGCATCGAGGGTAATGTTACTGAACGACAGGAAGCATAGATGGTATTGTTACTGAATGACAGGAAGTGTAGAATGTAATGTTATGTTAATGACAGGAAGCATCGAGGGTAATGTTACTGAATGACAGGAAGTGTAGAATGTAATGTTATGTTAATGACAGGAAGCATCGAGGGTAATGTTACTGAATGACAGGAAGTGTAGAATGTAATGTTATGTGAATGACAGGAAGCATGGAGGGTAATATTACTGAATGACAGGAAGCATAGATGGTATTGTTACTGAATGACAGGAAGCATAGAATGGAATGTTATGTGAATGACAGGAAACCTAGAATGGAATGTTATGTGAATGACAGGAATCATAGAATGGAATGTTATGTGAATGACAGGAAACCTAGAATGGAATGTTATGTGAATGACAGGAAACCTAGAATGGAATGTTATGTGAATGACAGGAAACCTAGAATGGAATGTTATGTGAATGACAGGAAACCTAGAATGGAATGTTATGTGAATGACAGGAAACCTAGAATGGAATGTTATGTGAATGACAGGAAGCATAGAGGTTAATATTATTATGTGAGCTCACTAAATTGAGATTTAGAGAGGATGCATGCTGGTCTATGGCACCCCATATCTGTGTGTGTGTGTGTGTGTGTGTTGTGTATAAGCCCTCTACAGAGAGAGTGTGATCTGCACTGCAGCAGCGTAGCAACAGAACACAGGGGGAATGGAAGGCAGGCTGCTAGTTGCTAGGCAACAGTGTTCCATGTTCCATGCCTCAGTCTCTAGTTGTCCAAAGCTACAGATGTAAAGAGATGCTTCACTGTTGTTATTGTAGAGGCTACACAGAACACACACACACACACACACACACACACAAACACACACACAGTCTACTACCACAGACGGCAGCCTTGAGGTCAATGGATGGAAGGGAATCCATCCATTAAGAAGAGAAACTCCTGAGACTGTAGTCCAGGGACAGTCCAGTTAATAGATCTCCACACTGTGTGATTACCCTACAAACGTCTGTGTGTTCCTGTGTCTCGTGTGTGTGTGTGTGTCTGTGTGTGTGTGTGTGTGTGTGTGTCTGTGTGTCTGTGTGTGTGTGTGTGTTACCTCCTCTTCTCCGGCCAGCGACAGCCGCTGCACGCTGCGACTCTTCTTCATAGTGATTGGCTGATTGTTCTTTTTGGCCCCTCCCCCGGTGCGGACGGGACCAGAACCCAAACAGCACAGCAGCTGGAGAGCCAGGACCAGAGGGGTCTGGGGTTACAGGTCAGGGGTTAGAGGTTAGGGGTCAGACCAGCCAGGGTCAGACCGGGCCACAACCACGGGTCACGCCCCCATCGGAATCAGCAGCCAATCACCACGCGCCAACGTCTCAGTCCTCCACAAGCTCTGATTGGCTGGGATCCTGGTTCCTCTAAAATCCCCCAATGTGTAATCCAGTGAGATGGTGAGGTTAGTAATCTGCAGTCCGATTGGTTGCTTGGAAACAGCGATGAACCCTCGCCATCCTCCGGATTTGTTCTGGGACCAGCAATCCTGTATCTGATTGGTTGGTTGGATTCAGGTTCCGTAGGTTCTGTGGGATGCAGAGTGAGACACCTGCGAGTGATTGGTTCATCTGTGCAACGGAACACTAAAATGTGTAGAATCCTAGCTCTGATTGGTTGAACGGTGCATCCCTGACATGACTGCCACTGTAACCCTGGTTTTGATTGGCCGGTTGTATCAGACAACAGGTCAGTGTCCAGGACAAAGAGGAACACTGTAGACAGAGAGCAGAGCATGACATTGGTAAAAACATCAATATTAAAAACACAGTCTGAATCCCAAATTACACCTTATCCCCTATATAGTGCACTCTTTTTGATGCCAGAGTACTCCTTCTGACCAGGATGCTTTTGACCAGGATGCTAGAGTACTCCTTCTGACCAGGATGCTAGAGTACTCCTTCTGACCAGAATGCTAGAGTACTCCTTCTGACCAGGATGCTAGAGTACTCCTTCTGACCAGGATGCTAGAGTACTCCTTCTGACCAGAATGCTAGAGTAGTCCTTCTGACCAGGATGCTAGAGTACTCCTTCTGACCAGAATGCTAGAGTACTCCTTCTGACCAGGATGCTAGAGTACTCCTTCTGACCAGGATGCTAGAGTACTCCTTCTGACCAGGATGCTAGAGTACTCCTTCTGACCAGAATGCTAGAGTACTCCTTCTGACCAGGATGCTAGAGTACTCCTTCTGACCAGAATGCTAGAGTACTCCTTCTGACCAGGATGCTAGAGTACTCCTTCTGACTAGGATGCTAGAGTACTCCTTCTGACCAGGATGCTAGAGTACTCCTTCTGTCCAGGAAGCTAGAGTACTCCTTCTGTCCAGGATGCTAGAGTACTCCTTTTGACCAGAATGCTAGAGTACTCCTTTTGACCAGGATGCTAGAGAACTCCTTTTGACCAGGATGCTAGAGAACTCCTTTTGACCAGGATGCTAGAGTACTCCTTCTGACCAGGATGCTAGAGAACTCATTTTGACCAGGATGCTAGAGTACTCCTTTTGACCAGGACTCATACTAAACTATTGTAACACTACAGATCACAGGAAGTTGGTGGCACCTTAATTGGGGAGGACTGGCTCGTGGTAATGGCTGGAGCGGAATCAGTAGAACGGATTCAAATACATCAATCACATGGTTTCCATGGTTCCCGTGTGTTTGATTCCAATCCATCTGCTCCATTCCAGCCATTATTAAGAGCCCTCCTCCCCTCAGCAGCCTCCACTGCTACGGATGCCCTACCTCCAGTTCTATGCCCAAACCCTACACCCCAACCAGAGCCCTCCTCCCCTCAGCAGCCTCCACTGCTACGGATGCCCTACCTCCAGTTCTATGCCCAAACCCTACACCCCAACCAGAGCACTCCGTTCTACCACCACTGGTCTTTTGGTCCTGCTATGCCTACGGGAGGGCAACTCCCACTCAGCCCAGACACAGCTCTTCTCTGTCCTGAAGCCCCAATAGTGGGACAAGCTTCTCTCCCTAATGTCAGGGTAGAGGAGACCCTGGCCATCTCCCCCAAAAACAGCTGAAACCTCTTCAAGAGTATGTAAAAAAAAAAAAAAAAGACAACTCAGTCTTCTCATCAGAAAAGAAACACACTCTCTCTCTCTCTCATACACACGCACGCACACGCACACACACGCACGCACACACACACACACACACACACACACACACACACACACACACACACACACACACACACACACACACACACACACACACACACGCTGACTATACACAATACAGCATCACCGTGTAGCTAGCCTCTACAATACCGCATCACCATGTAGCTATCCTCTACAATACCGCATCACCATGTAGCTAGCTAGCCTCCACAATACAGCATCACCATGTAGCTAGCCTCCACAATACAGCATCACCATGTAGCTATCCTCCACAATACAGCATCACCATGTAGCTAGCC
>NW_022261978.1:12354122-12404122 GCF_002021735.2 Oncorhynchus kisutch | reverse complement strand
AAAGTCCCCCCTTATCTCAGCTCGCTGGTCACCATAGCATCTCCCACCTGTAGCACACGCTCCAGCAGGTATATCTCTCTAGTCACCCCCAAAACCAATTCTTTCTTTGGCCGCCTCTCCTTCCAGTTCTCTGCTGCCAATGACTGGAACGAACTACAAAAATCTCTGAAACTGGAAACACTTATCTCCCTCACTAGCTTTAAGCACCAACTGTCAGAGCAGCTCACAGATTACTGCACCTGTACATAGCCCACCTATAATTTAGCCCAAACAACTACCTCTTTCCCAACTGTATTTAATTTTAATTTATTTATTTATTTTGCTCCTTTGCACCCCATTATCTTTTTATTTCTACTTTGCACATTCGTCCATTGCAAAACTACCATTCCAGTATTTTACTTGCTATATTGTATTTACTTTGCCATCATGGCCTTTTTGCCTTTACCTCCCTTCTCACCTCATTTGCTCACATTGTATATAGACTTGTTTATACTGCATTATTGACTGTATGTTTGTTTTTACTCCATGTGTAACTCTGTGTCGTTTTATCTGTCGAACTGCTTTGCTTTATCTTGGCCAGGTCGCAATTGTAAATGAGAACTTGTTCTCAACTTGCCTACCTGGTTAAATAAAGGTAAAATAAAATAAAATAAAAAATAAAAATGTGACTGCTTAGAAGAATGAATGAACAGCTCCACTCAGCTCTCTTTGAGGATGAATGAATGAACAGCTCCACTCAGCCCTCTTTGAGGATGAATGAATGAACAGCTCCACTCAGCTCTCTTTGAGGATGAATGAATGAACAGCTCCACTCAGCTCTCTTTGAGGATGAATGAATGAACAGCTCCACTCAGCTCTCTTTCTGACACGGTGCTTTGTGCTTCCTGTGTGGATGAGGCATGTCAATGTCTGATCATTGATATTGATCTGGGGTGTACTCAACTAGGAATTAAACAGAACCAAACAGAACCAAACAGAACGAAACGGGGAGGGACCTGCCTAAATTTGTCCAAAATAAACTCTGGTTTCTGTTGTAAAATGTTTTCCGTTAGGAGTAAACATTAAATATTTTAGATAATAATTACATCCCTGATCTCCCTGATCTCCCTGATCTCCCAGTAAGGTAACATGTGTAACAGGGTTGGTTTTGTTTCCAATTGACACTGCAGACATATGTATACCATGTTTATGCATTCCTATTGGATGGTTGAATTTACATATCAATGAGGTGTTATTCCTCCAGTCATTCTTGCAGATAGGGGGAGATCGCAAACGTTTTTTTCCCAGTCTGATCTTGGCATGCAAGCAGTAGGTCACATTCTGAAATACTGTATTCTATTGTCATATTTACAGTCACTCAATGTCAACAAAACAAAGGAGATGATCGTGGACTTCAGGAAACTGCAGAGCGTGCACCCTCCTATCTACATCGACGGGACCGCAGTGGAGAAGGTGGAAAGCTTCAAGTTCCTTGGCGTACACATCACTGGCAAACTGAAATGGACCACCCACACAGACAGTGTGGTGAAGAAGGCGCAACAGAGCCTCTTCAACCTCAGGAGGCAAAATAAATTTGTCTTGTCACCTAAAACCCTCACAAACTTTTACAGATGCACAATTGAAAGCATCAAAGTTCCTGGGAAGCCTTTAAATGTAGATTCCTTGATGTGGTGAATGTGATGGCTCCCATTAGACGGGTCAGGGTAAAGCAGAGATCTAGCCCTTGGTTTAATCATGAGATTCTAGAATCTATCCAAGCAAGGAATAAGGCCTTTACAAATTTTAAGAACTCTCAAGAGCAGCATGATTTTGTCCTCTATAAACGTCACAGAAATGAAGCACAGAGGAGGATGGATGAAGCTAGGAGGGGTTACTTTGCTGAGAAAATCATTTAAAAAAACAAAAATGACCCTAAAAATCTTTGGAAATCATTTAAGGAACTAGGCTGTAGTAGTACTACCAAAAACTAAATCATATTGGACAGAACATCAAAGGGGAGAAGGTATATGAAAAAGCAGAGGTTGCCAATGAATTCAACTCTTTTTTTTACTTCTGTTGCCAGCAAGCTGGTTAGCCAGCTGCCCACCAGTTCTGGTTTGTATGGAAGCAACCAAGTCAAGAAGTATTATGTAGAGATAGTGGTTCAGCCAAACTCTTTTTCTTTTGCAAAGGTAGCAACAGCCAAAATAGTCAGTATGCTGGCGGAGCTTAAATGCTCCAAAGCCACAGGCCTGGATAATATTCCTGCAAGGTTTCTAATAGATTCTGCTGCTGAGCAAATTGGCCCTTGTATTACGCATATCATTAATCTCTCTCTTGAACAAGGCACCTTTCCCAGGGACATGAAACAAGCTAAAGTTATACCTCTGTATAAGAAGGGGATAAAGTCTGACCCTGGGAATTATAGGCCTGTATCTATCCTCTGTGTAACATCAAAGATCCTGGAGAGAATTGTACATGAGCAAATGTATGAATATGTTAACAAACAGAGTCTAATGTATGATTTTCAGTCAGGTTTTAGAAAAACATACTCCACTGATTCATGTCTACTTTACTTGACTGACTTAATCAGGAAAGAGATTGATGAGGGAAATCTGTGTGGAATGGTACTGCTTGACCTACAGAAAGCCTTTGATACAGTTAACCACTTGTCTCCTAATCTCCAAACTGGAGGCACTGGGGTTAAGCAGTATCCCTCTAGGCTGGGTAAAGTTCTATTCATCAGGAATGGAGCAAGTAGTAGAGGGTTAATGGGTCACTGTCTCAGGCAAAACCAATGAGTTGTGGTGTTCCGCAGGGAAGCGTGCTTGGGCCTCTGCTGTTTTTATTGTATATTAACGATATGAAAGATGCTTGTTCTTGCCGTCTTTTCCTTTATGCGGATGACTCTACACTTCTGGTGTCTCACAAAAGTAAAACTATGTTGGAGAGAAATACGTAGCACAGAGTTTACTAACATTAGCAAATGGCTTGGAGATAATGAGCTATCTCTGCACTTAGGGAAAACTGAAACAATTATTTTTGGATCCAGACCTAAATTGTGTAGGTCATCTGAAATCAGAGTGGAGTTAAGGGCGTGAGGTGCTGACTACTAAAACCTCTGTTAGCTACTTGGGAGCTTGGGAGGTGTGCGCATGGCCAATAAGGTGCTAGGGAAGGTTAATGCCAGGACTAAGTTTTTGGCTAGAAAGTCTAAGCTGCTTGATAAGGACTCCATGAAAGTGCTAGCCACTGCTCTCATTCAATGCTCTCATAAGCATTTTTCTACGGCTGGCCATGCTTTCCACCTGGCTACTCCTACCCCGGACAACAGCACTGCACCCCCAACAGCAACTCGCCCAAGCCTTCCCCATTTCTCCTTCTCCCAAATCCATTCAGCTGATGTTCTGAAAGAGCTGCAAAATCTGGACCCCTACAAATCAGCCGGGCTAGACAATCTGGACCCTTTCTTTCTAAAATTATCTGCCGAAATTGTTGCCACCCCTATTACTAGCCTGTTCAACCTCTCTTTCGTGTCGTCTGAGATTCCCAAAGATTGGAAAGCAGCTGCGGTCATCCCCCTCTTCAAAGGGGGGGACACTCTTGACCCAAACTGCTACAGACCTATATCTATCCTACCGTGCCTTTCTAAGGTCTTCGAAAGCCAAGTCAACAAACAGATTACCGACCATTTCGAATCTCACCATACCTTCTCTGCTATGCAATCTGGTTTCAGAGCTGGTCATGGGTGCACCTCAGCCACGCTCAAGGTCCTAAACGATATCTTAACCGCCATCGATAAGAAACATTACTGTGCAGCCGTATTCATTGATCTGGCCAAGGCTTTCGACTCTGTCAATCACCATATCCTCATCGGCAGACTCGACAGCCTTGGTTTCTCAAATGATTGCCTCGCCTGGTTCACCAACTACTTCTCTGATAGAGTTCAGTGTGTCAAATCGGAGGGTCTGCTGTCCGGACCTCTGGCAGTCTCTATGGGGGTGCCACAGGGTTCAATTCTTGGACCGACTCTCTTCTCTGTATACATCAATGAGGTCGCTCTTGCTGCTGGTGAGTCCCTGATCCACCTCTACGCAGACGACACCATTCTGTATACTTCCGGCCCTTCTTTGGACACTGTGTTAACAACCCTCCAGGCAAGCTTCAATGCCATACAACTCTCCTTCCGTGGCCTCCAATTGCTCTTAAATACAAGTAAAACTAAATACATGCTCTTCAACCGATCGCTACCTGCACCTACCCGCCTGTCCAACATCACTACTCTGGACGGCTCTGACTTAGAATACGTGGACAACTACAAATACTTAGGTGTCTGGTTAGACTGTAAACTCTCCTTCCAGACCCATATCAAACATCTCCAATCCAAAGTTAAATCTAGAATTGGCTTCCTATTTCGCAACAAAGCATCCTTCACTCATGCTGCCAAACATACCCTTGTAAAACTGACCATCCTACCAATCCTCGACTTTGGCGATGTCATTTACAAAATAGCCTCCAATACCCTACTCAACAAATTGGATGCAGTCTATCACAGTGCAATCCGTTTTATCACCAAAGCCCCATATACTACCCACCATTGCGACCTGTACGCTCTCGTTGGCTGGCCCTCGCTTCATACTCGTCGCCAAACCCACTGGCTCCATGTCATCTATAAGACCCTGCTAGGTAAAGTCCCCCCTTATCTCAGCTCGCTGGTCACCATAGCATCTCCCACCTGTAGCACACGCTCCAGCAGGTATATCTCTCTAGTCACCCCCAAAACCAATTCTTTCTTTGGCCGCCTCTCCTTCCAGTTCTCTGCTGCCAATGACTGGAACGAACTACAAAAATCTCTGAAACTGGAAACACTTATCTCCCTCACTAGCTTTAAGCACCAACTGTCAGAGCAGCTCACAGATTACTGCACCTGTACATAGCCCACCTATAATTTAGCCCAAACAACTACCTCTTTCCCAACTGTATTTAATTTTAATTTATTTATTTATTTTGCTCCTTTGCACCCCATTATCTTTTTATTTCTACTTTGCACATTCGTCCATTGCAAAACTACCATTCCAGTATTTTACTTGTATTTACTTTGCCATCATGGCCTTTTTTGCCTTTACCTCCCTTCTCACCTCATTTGCTCACATTGTATATAGACTTGTTTATACTGCATTATTGACTGTATGTTTGTTTTTACTCCATGTGTAACTCTGTGTCGTTTTATCTGTCGAACTGCTTTGCTTTATCTTGGCCAGGTCGCAATTGTAAATGAGAACTTGTTCTCAACTTGCCTACCTGGTTAAATAAAGGTAAAATAAAAATAAATAAATAAATAAAATGCCATTTTGACTATGCTAGTACTTCCTGGTTTGGGAGCTTATCCAAACTTATGAAGGGGAAGCTCAAGAAAGCCCAGAATAAGCTGATCAGGGTGGTGTTGAAGGTGAGTCCACAAACTCACATAGGCAGGAGCTGCTTTCAGGAACTAAACTGGCTGCCTGTTGAGGCTAGCGTGTCCCAGATTAGACTAGGTTTTGTTTCCAGGAGTATTTATGGTTCTGTGCCCAGATATCTAAGTGATTACTTTCCTCGTGTTTAGGGATGCACACAATCACAGCACATCAACACATCAGGTGTTGCTGATGTGTGCTTATACAGGTTCAGGAGTAATGTTGGGAAAAGGCACGTTCTTGTATACTGGAGCCTCAGAATGGAATGAGTTGCCTCTGACTATTAAAACAACATCCTCTCTGGACAGCTTTAAACATAAAGTAAAAATATGTTTGATGTCTTCTGTGCCCATATGAATAACCCCTATGATGTAACTGGAATGATGAGATAGATGTTCTTCTTCTCTGTTTTTGATGAGATAGATGTTCTTCTTCTCTGTTTTTGATGAGATAGATGTTCTTCTTCTCTGTTTTTGATGAGATAGATGTTCTTCTTCTCTGTTTTTGATGAGATAGATGTTCTTCTTCTCTGTTTTTGATGAGATAGATGTTCTTCTTCTCTGTTTTTGATGAGATAGATGTTCTTCTTCTCTGTTTTTGATGAGATAGATGTTCTTCTTCTCTGTTTTAGTTGTATTATTTCTCTGCCATACTGTGTTGGATCTCGTCCAGCCATCTTGTCTCAAGAGGACCACAATGGAAATAAGTCCCAGACTTTATCGTGTGTTATCCTCCAGGATTTTATTCATCTGCATGTATGGCTTTGAAGTTTTATGTGCGCTTGTTTGTTTTTTTAAATGGTCGATTTAATAAACTTAACTAAACTAAATCACGTCGGGCTGTATCAACTGCAAAGCCCGCACCTGTAAGGCTCTCCAGGGGATGGTGCTGTCTGCCCAACTACCCGCCCTCCAGGACACCTACAGCACCCGATGTCACAGGAAGGCCAGAAAGATCACCAAAGATCACTCATCTCATATATACTGTGTTCTATACTATTCTACGGTATCTTGGTCAATTTATAATGTTTACATATCCTGCATTACTCATCTCATATATACTGCATTCTATACTATTCTACTGTATCTTAGTCACTTAATGTTTACATACACTACTGTTCAAAAGTTTGGGATCGCTTGGAAATGTCCTTGTTTTTGAAAGAAAAGCCATTTTTTTGTCTATTTAAAATAACATAAAATTGATCATAAATACAGTGTAGACATTGTTAATATTGTAAATTACGATTGTAGTCGGAAACTTCAGATTTTGAATGGAATATCTACATAAGCGTACAGAGGCCCATTATCAGCAACCATCACTCCTGTGTTCCAATGGCACGTTGTGTTAGCTATCCAAGTTGATCATTTTAAAAGGCTATTTGATCATTAGAAAACCCTTTTGCAACAGCTGAAAACTGTTGTCCTGATTAAAGAATCAATAAAACTGGCCTTCTTTAGACTCGTTGAGTATCTGGAACATCAGCATTTGTGGGTTTGATTACAGGCTCAAAATGGCCAGAAACAAATAACTTTCTTCTCGAACTCGTCAGTCTATTCTTGTTCTGAGAAATAAAGGCTATTCCATGCGAGAAATTGCCAAGAAATTGAAGATCCCGTACAACACTGTGTACTACTCCCTTCACAGAACAGCACAAACTGGCCCTAACCAGAATAGAAAGAGGAGTGGGAGGCCCCGGTGCACAACTGGGCAAGATGACAAGTACATTAGAGTGTCTAGTTTGAGAAACAGACACCTCACTAGTCCTCAACTGGCAGCTTCATTAAATAGTACCCGCAAAACACCAGTCTCAACGTCAACAGTGAAGAGGCGACTCCGGGATGTTGGCCTTCTAGGCAGAGTTCCTCTGTCCAGTCTCAACGTCAACAGTGAAGAAGCGACTCCGGGATGCTGGCCTTCTAGGCAGAGTTCCTCTGTCCAGTCTCTACGTCAACAGTGAAGAGGTGACTCCGGGATGCTGGCCTTCTAGGCAGAGTTCCTCTGTCCAGTCTCAACGTCAACAGTGAAGGGGTGACTCCGGGATGCTGGCCTTCTAGGCAGAGTTGCAAAGAAAAAGCCACATCTCAGACTGGCCAATAAAAATAAAAGATTAAGATGGGCAAAAGGACACAGACACTGGACAGAGGAACTCTGATGAGACCAGTCTTCTGGTCGTCTGTTACCACTGGTGATGAGACCAAGTCGTCTGTTCCTACTGGTGATGAGACCAGTCTACTGGTCGTCTGTTATTACTGGTGATGAGACCAAGTCGTCTGTTCCTACTGGTGATGAGACCAGTCTACTGGTCGTCTGTTATTACTGGTGATGAGACCAGTCTTCTGGTCGTCTGTTATTACTGGTGATGAGACCAGTCTTCTGGTCGTCTGTTACTACTGGTGATGAGACCAGTCTTCAGGTCGTCTGTTATTACTGGTGATGAGATCAGTCTACTGGTTGTCTGTTACTACTGGTGAAGAGACCAGTCTTCTGGTCGTCTGTTATTACTGGTGATGAGACCAGTCTTCTGGTCGTCTGTTACTACTGGTGATGAGATCAGTCTTCTGGTCGTCTGTTATTACTGGTGACGAGACCAGTCTTCTGGTCGTCTGTTATTACTGGTGACGAGACCAGTCTTCTGGTTGTCTGTTGCTAATGGTGATGAGACCAGTCTACTGGTCGTCTGTTATTACTGGTGATGAGACCAGTCTTCTGGTCGTCTGTTCCTACTGGTGATGAGATCAGTCTACTGGTCGTCTGTTAATACTGGTGATGAGACCAGTCTTCTGGTCGTCTGTTCCTACTGGTGATGAGATCAGTCTTCTGGTCGTCTGCTCCTACTGGTGATGAGACCAGTCTACTGGTCGTCTGTTATTACTGGTGATGAGATCAGTCTACTGGTCGTCTGTTCCTACTGGTGATGAGACCAGTCTTCTGGTCGTCTGTTCCTACTGGTGACGAGAACAGTCTTCTGTTTTATTGGTCAGTACAACGTGTTTTATTGGTCAGTATGTGTTTTATTGGTCAGTACGTGTTTTATTGGTCAGTACAACGTGTTTTATTGGTCAGTACAACGTGTTTTATTGGTCAGTACAACGTGTTTTATTGGTCAGTATGTGTTTTATTGGTCAGTACGTGTTTTATTGGTCAGTACGTGTTTTATTGGTCAGTACAACGTGTTTTATTGGTCAGTACAACGTGTTTTATTGGTCAGTACAACGTGTTTTATTGGTCAGTACAACGTGTTTTATTGGTCAGTACAATGTGTTTTATTGGTCAGTACAACATGTTTCCATAAATCTCCTGGTCAGACCTGCTTACCAGTAATTGTCGTTGCATAAATCAAACAGGAAACGGATTATGACATTTTTCTACTGTATCAAAGTTTGGTTTCTGATTGGCTGATAGACTGGGAGAGTGATGTCACCACATCGCAGGTATCTGGCAGTATCCAATGGCATTGATGAAACAATACAAAGACCATTTAGGGGTTATATTTTCACCATGTTCATCGAAAGACAGAGAGAGCGAGAAAGAGAGACAGAGACTGAATAAAAAGAACAACGTACAAAAGGACGAAGAGAAAAATATTGTTTTTGCAGCCCAACTTTACTAAGCAAGATTACAACTGTAATAACGAAAGGGGTGGAGTCAACTGACAGACCACACCCATTCTGTCCCAGCTGCAATCAGAATTGCACTGGTTTAAACCTGTTTCATCTGGTTTAAACCGGTTTGACCCATGCGGAGAGACAGAGAGAGGCCTGAGAGAGAGTTTGGTTCAGAGGGGATGGAGGTGTGATTGGTTGGAGGGGTTTAAACCCGTGGGTGAGCAGTTCTGAATGAGTTTCTGTTGGGTAGCGGTTCAGAGTTCTAGGTAACAGTTTAAAAGCCGGTTCTGAGTTCTAGGTAACAGTTTAAAAGCCGGTTCTGAGTTCTAGGTAACAGTTTAAAAGCCGGTTCTGAGTTCTAGGTGACAGTTTAAAAGCCGGTTTTGAGTTCTAGGCGACAGGGGTAAGAAGTGAGGTGGGGGGGGGGGGTAATATAAAGATGGGATTATGGGTAGAAGAGACGACAGGGGTAAGAAGTGAGGTGGGGGGGGGTAATATAAAGATGGGATTATGGGTAGAAGAGACGACAGGGGTAAGAAGTGAGGTGGGGGGGGGGTAATATAAAGATGGCCTTATGGGTAGAAGAGACGACAGGGGTAAGAAGTGAGGTGGTGGGGGGGGGGTAATATAAAGATGGGATTATGGGTAGAAGAGACGACAGGGGTAAGAAGTGAGGTGGGGGGGGGGTAATATAAAGATGGGATTATGGGTAGAAGAGACGACAGGGGTAAGAAGTGAGGTGGGGGGGGGGGGGGGTAATATAAAGATGGGACTATGGGTAGAAGAGACGACAGGGGTAAGAAGTGAGGTGGGGGGGGGTAATATAAAGATGGGATTATGGGTAGAAGAGACGACAGGGGTAAGAAGTGAGGTTGGGGGGGGGGGGGGGGTAATATAAAGATGGGACTATGGGTAGAAGAGACGACAGGGGTAAGAAGTGAGGTGGGGGGGGGGGGTGATATAAAGATGGGACTATGGGTAGAAGAGACGACAGGGGTAAGAAGTGAGGTGGGGGGGGGGGGGTAATATAAAGATGGGATTATGGGTAGAAGAGACGACAGGGGTAAGAAGTGAGGTGGGGGGGGGTAATATAAAGATGGGATTATGGGTAGAAGAGACGACAGGGGTAAGAAGTGAGGTGGGGGGGGGGGTAATATAAAGATGGGATTATGGGTAGAAGAGACGACAGGGGTAAGAAGTGAGGTGGTGGGGGGGGGGGGGGGGTAATATAAAGATGGGATTATGGGTAGAAGAGACGACAGGGGTAAGAAGTGAGGTGGGGGGGGGTAATATAAAGATGGGATTATGGGTAGAAGAGACGACAGGGGTAAGAAGTGAGGTGGGGGGGGGGGGTAATATAAAGATGGGACTATGGGTAGAAGAGACGACAGGGGTAAGAAGTGAGGTGGGGGGGGGGGTAATATAAAGATGGGATTATGGGTAGAAGAGACGACAGGGGTAAGAAGTGAGGTTGGGGGGGGGGGGGTAATATAAAGATGGGACTATGGGTAGAAGAGACGACAGGGGTAAGAAGTGAGGTGGGGGGGGGGGTAATATAAAGATGGGACTATGGGTAGAAGAGACGACAGGGGTAGAAGTGAGGTGGGGGGGGGGGGGTAATATAAAGATGGGATTATGGGTAGAAGAGACGACAGGGGTAAGAAGTGAGGTGGGGGGGGGGGTAATATAAAGATGGGATTATGGGTAGAAGAGACGACAGGGGTAAGAAGTGAGGTGGGGGGGGGGTAATATAAGATGGGATTATGGGTAGAAGAGACGACAGGGGTAAGAAGTGAGGTGGGGGGGGTTAATATAAAGATGGGATTATGGGTAGAAGAGACGACAGGGGTAAGAAGTGAGGTGGGGGGTAATATAAAGATGGGATTATGGGTAGAAGAGACGACAGGGGTAAGAAGTGAGGTGGGGGGGGGGGTAATATAAAGATGGGATTATGGGTAGAAGAGACGACAGGGGTAAGAAGTGAGGTGGGGGTAATATAAAGATGGGATTATGGGTAGAAGAGACGACAGGGGTAAGAAGTGAGGTGGGGGGGGGGGTAATATAAAGATGGGACTATGGGTAGAAGAGACGACAGGGGTAAGAAGTGAGGTGGGGGGGGGGGGTAATATAAAGATGGGACTATGGGTAGAAGAGACGACAGGGGTAAGAAGTGAGGTGGGGGGAGGTTAATATAAATTGGGATTATGGGGAGAAGAGACGACAGGGGTAAGAAGTGAGGTGCGAGGGGGTTAATATAAAGATGGAATTATGGGTAGAAGTGAAGTGGGGGGGGGGGGGGAGTAATATAAAGATGGGGTCATGGAGAAAGGGACTATGGGTAGAAGTGAGGTGGGGTGGGGGAGTAATATAAAGATGGGGTCATGGAGAAAAGGGACTATGGGTAGAAACTGGAGCAGGGTGAAGTTTAGCATTTTCCACAAATGGTCAACGTCAGGATTAGAGAGGGGAATCTGATCCTAGAGCTGACTCTTTGTAAATACTGGCCCGGTGCAGGTTTTCAATGGGTCAGGCTAATGCTAGCGATACTAGCCCAATTAACGCTAGGGAAGTTAGCATCTTCACAGCATGTTTTCAATAAGACAAGCTAACGCTAGTAAAGGGTGTAGCTAGGTCTGAAAAGGTCAAAAGTCTAAAGGAAGGGTTCAATTCATGAGTCATTTCTCCTCTTCCGCCTCTCCCTCCTTCTCTGGTTCTTCCTCATCTTCTTTGTCCTCTTCCTCATCTTCTTCTTTGTCCTCTTCGTTGTCGGTATTGGCGTTGGGAACCCAGAGTCCTGAGTCAATACACCTCTTCATGTGGCCCTTTGCCTCCTGCGGAACCCCACAACACATAGGTTAGAGAGAGAGTGAGAGAGAGTCAGTTCGTTAGAGAGAGAGACAGGAGACACTCACCATGGGGTCCATCTTGCTGATAGCTTCCTGCAGCATTGAGATGTCTTTATCATCAAAACACTTCTTCATTTCCTGTGAAACAGGATGTGACATCACAAGATACAGGTAAAAAAAGGAGGCTGGGGTTGGCGACCACTTCCTCTGAATATGTGGCCATAGGTTGCTGACTGTTATGATGAAGACGTTGAGATGTGTCTGCGTGTCTGTCTGCCTCTCTGCGTGTCTGTGTGTGAGTCTCTCTGTATGTGTGTGTCTCTCTGTATGTGTGTGTCTCTCTGTATGTGTGTGTCTCTCTGTATGTGTGTGTCTCTCTGTATGTGTGTGTCTCTCTGTATGTGTGTGTCTCTCTGTATGTGTGTGTGGTGTCTCTGTGTGTGTGCATCTCTCTGTGTGTCTCTGTGTGTGTGTGTGCGTCTCTGTGTGTGTGTGTGTGTGCGTCTCTCTGTGTGTGTGTCTCTCTGTGTGTGTGTGTGCGTCTCTCTGTGTGTGTGTGTGTGTGTCTCTGTGTGTGTGTCTCTCTGTATGTGTGTCTCTCTGTGTGTGTGTCTCTCTGTGTGTGTGTGTGTGTCTCTCTGTGTGTGTGTGTGTGTGTCTCTCTGTGTGTGTGTGTCTCTCTGTATGTGTGTCTCTCTGTGTGTGTGTCTCTCTGTATGTGTGTCTCTCTGTATGTGTGTCTCTCTGTGTGTGTGTCTCTCTGTGTGTGCGTCTCTCTCTGTGTGTGTTACCTCTGGCAGAGTATCGTAGACTTCCACAGGGTCCAGTCCACCTGGCCCCAGTCTGTTCTGTCTCTCCTCCTCCTCCTCCTCCTCCATAGCCTTTAACAATTAGTTTATTATTTTCATTTTGAACCTCACCAATGCCTCATATTTAACTCTATGTACAGTTGAAGTCGGAAGTTTACATACACCTTAATCAAATACATAAATCACATTTCCTGACATTTAATCCTAGTAAAAATGTCCTGTCTTAGATCAGTTAGGATCACCATATTTTAAGAATGTTAAAATGTCAGAATAATAGTAGAGAGAATGATTTCTTTCTTTCATCACATTCCCAGTAGGTCAGAAGTGTACATAAACAATTTAAATTGAGTGTAACTTGGGTCAAATGTTTTGGGTAGCCTTCCACAAGCTTCCCACAATAAGTTGGGTGAATTTTGGCCCATTCCTCCTGACAGAGCTGGTGTAACTGAGTCAGGTTTGTACAGGCCTCCTTGTTCACACACGCTTTTTCAGTTCTGCCCACAAATTTTCTATAGGATTGAGGTCAGAGCTTTGTGATGGCCACTCTACTACTTTTGACTTTGTTCTTAAGCCGTTTGCCACAACTTTGGAAGAATGCTTGGGGTCATTGTCCATTTGGAAGACCCATTTGCGACCAAGCTTTAACTACTGATGTCTTGAGATGTTGCTTCAATATATCCACATCATTTTCCATCCTCATGATTCCTTCTATTTTGTGAAGTGCACCAGTCCCTCCTGCAGCAAAGTACCCCCACAGCATGATGCTGCCACCCCCGTGATTCACGGTTGGGATGGTGTTCTTCAGCTTGCAAGCCTCCCCTTTTTCCTTCAAACATAATGATGGTGATTATGGCCGAACAATTTTTGTTTCATCAGACCAGAGGACATTTCTTAAAAAAGTACGATCTTAGTGTATGTAAACATCTGACCCACTGGAATTATTAGTGAAATAATCTGTCTGAAAACGATTGTTGGATAAATGACTTGTGTCATGCACAAAGTAGATGTCCTAACAGACTTGCCAAAAATATAGTTTGTTAACAAGAAATTTGTGGAATGGTTGAAAAATGAGTTTTAATGACTCCAACCTAAGGGGGCGGCAGGGTAGCCTAGTGGTTAGAGCGTTGGACTAGTGAACCGGAACTAGGAATCGGAAGGTTGCAAGTTCAAATCTCCGAGCTGACAAGGTCGTTCTGCCCCTGAACAGGCAGTTAACCCACTGTTCCCAGGCCAGTTAACCCACTGTTCCCAGGCCAGTTAACCCACTGTTCCCAGGCCAGTTAACCCACTGTTCCCAGACCAGTTAACCCACTGTTCCCAGACCAGTTAACCCACTGTTCCCAGGCCAGTTAACCCACTGTTCCCAGGCCAGTTAACCCACTGTTCCCAGGCCAGTTAACCCACTGTTCCCAGGCCAGTTAACCCACTGTTCCCAGGCCATCATTGAAAATAAGAATTAGTTCTTAACTGCCTGGTTAAATAAAGGTTAGTTTAAGGTTAGTAAAGGTTAACTAGGCAAGTATTCAGTTCATTCACAGTTTTGATACAGGCCCAGAAAAGTGTGAACGTCAGAAATGTTTTGGGATTCAATATCGCTTTGAACTTCTCCCACAAACACCTTTAAACACCTGAAGCAAGAGAGAGAAACAAAATGGAGGGAAAATGACCTTTTGTATCCTGATCTTAGCTCTGCCTCGAACTCTCTCTTTAAAGGACTCCAGCTCATCAGTAAAGGCCTCCTGATAGGGCTGGTCTGCAGTCTGACAGAGAGAGGGAGAGAGAGACAGAGGTGTCAGTGTACACAGTAGATACACGCGTGAAGTTAAAACAACTCATAAAGCCGGGATTCAATCAACGGAGTCGTTATCGACTAGAAAACAAGGCTTTTCATTTAAAAGGTCATTTCCACTTGAGCCGATATGTGCAGCGTTTCTGTCTGTAATGCAACAACGCGTCTCTGATTGAATATCGGCCTTTTAAATTAACAAAAGGCAACACACACCTTGATCTTTGGAAGAACTCTCTGAAACATCCTCGAGGGTCGATCTTCAGGCTCTTAGCCAACTCTAAGATGAACTGCATCACTATGGTCTGATGGGCTACCTGATCCATCAAACCATGTTTCTACACACACACACACACACAGGTTAACATACACAAAGACACAGAAAGATGTAAACACACACACAATATCTGTGAAACACCCCCCCCCCCCCCCCCTCACCTCCTCCACCTCCAGGTCGATACACATGATAACCAGGAAGTTACACCCCCCCCCCCCCTCCAGGTCGATACACATGATAACCAGGAAGTTACACCCCCCCCCTCACCTCCTCCACCTCCAGGTCGATACACATGATAACCAGGAAGTTAGCCGTCTCTTCACACACCAGGTAAGGGTGGTCAGACAGGTACTTCTGACTGTCCTCCCAACGCCGAAGCATCCCTACACACACAGGTTAGGAAGAGAGGAAGAGACAGAGAGGAGAGAGAGTAGAATACAGACATTAAATGGTTTAGTTGTGTGGTGTTATAACAGAGAGAGAGAGAAATGTTGTTATAACAGACAGAGAGAGAAGAGTTGTTATAACAGACAGAGAGAGAAGAGTATAGAATACAGACATTAAAAGGTTTAGTTGTGTTGTTATAACAGACAGAGAGAGAAGTGTTGTTATAACAGACAGAGAGAAGAGGTTTAGTTGTGTGGTGTTATAACAGACAGAGAGAGAAGAGTATAGAATACAGATATTAAATGGTTTAGTTGTGTGGTGTTATAACAGACAGAGAGAGAAGTGTTGTTATAACAGACAGAGAGAAGAGGTTTAGTTGTGTGGTGTTATAACAGACAGAGAGAGAAGAGTATAGAATACAGATATTAAATGGTTTAGTTGTGTGGAGTTGAAACTCACCAAAGTGTTTGATCTCTTTCTTGTGTTTATCTACAAAAGTCTGGTGTTTCTCCTCCTTCTGTTCCTCCGTCTCTTCTGTCACGTCCGGTTTGATGTTCAACATACTCTGGGGGGGGAGAAATATATTTTCAGTGGACAGGACAGTTGACACTGGAGGACTAACATGTGACATCAGTAGTTGGTGGTAATAGCCCATATCTTCACGATTTATCCTTCAACAAAGTAATGTATTGTCTTCCTATATCACCTGGCCGAAGCCCTCTGTTGAGGGAGTGGTGTATCTATCTCACCTGGCCGAAGCCCTCTGTTGAGGGAGTGGTGTCTCTCTATATCACCTGGCTGAAGCCCTCTTTGTTGAGGGAGTGGTGTCTCTCTATATCACCTGGCTGAAGTCCTCTTTGTTGAGGGAGTGGTGTCTCTCCATATCACCTGGCTGAAGCCCTCTTTGTTGAGGGAGTGGTGTCTCTCTATATCACCTGGTTCAAGCCCTCTTTGTTGAGGGAGTGGTGTCTCTCTATATCACCTGGCTGAAGCCCTCTGTTGAGGGAGTGGTGTCTCTCTATATCACCTGGCTGAAGCCCTCTTTGTTGAGGGAGTGGTGTCTCTCTATATCACCTGGCTGAAGCCCTCTTTGTTGAGGGAGTGGTGTCTCTCTATATCACCTGGCTCAAGCCCTCTTTGTTGAGGGAGTGGTATATCTAAAATCAAATCTAATTGACTTGTTGACTAATTGACTTGTCACATACTGTATTCCTATGTCTTCCTATATCACCTGGCCGAAGCCCTCTGTTGAGGGAGTGGTGTATCTATCTCACCTGGCCGAAGCCCTCTGTTGAGGGAGTGGTGTCTCTCTATATCACCTGGCTGAAGCCCTCTTTGTTGAGGGAGTGGTGTCTCTCTATATCACCTGGCTGAAGCCCTCTTTGTTGAGGGAGTGGTGTCTCTCTATATCACCTGGCTCAAGCCCTCTTTGTTGAGGGAGTGGTATATCTAAAATCAAATCTAATTGACTTGTCACATACACATGTTTAGCGGGTGTAGCGAAATGCTACAGCCTCAATATCTCACCTTGCTGAATCCCTCTTTGCTGAGCGTGTCAACGTTCCAAGGCATCTTTTTCTCCTCTCTCCGATGTTCCTCCATCTTCTTCTCCCACAAGCGTTGATCCTTTCTGTATTTCTTCTCCTCGGCCTGGGCCTTGCTTAGCGCCGTCTTCCTCTCCTCCTCTCCCTCCTTCTTTCCTTCCTCCTCTAACTCCTTCACTCTGTACTGCACCTCTTCCAGACGTCTCTTACACTCCGCCATGTTCCTCTCCAGCTCCTCTCCTTTCTCCTCGAAGGCCACCTGTTTTTCCACACGCGCCTAGGAGGGAGAGCAGAGGGGTGATGAGAGGAAGGGTGGAGGGAGAGAAGAGGAAGGGAGGAAAGGAAGGGTGAAGGAGGGAGGAGAGGAAGGGTGAAGGAGGGAGGAGAGGAAGGGTGAAGGAGGGAGGAGAGGAAGGGTGAAGGAGGGAGGAGAGGAAGGGTGAAGGAGGGAGGAGAGGAAGGGTGGAGGAGGGAGGAGAGGAAGGGTGGAGAGGAAGGGTGGAGAGGAAGGGAGGAGAGGAAGGGTGGAGGAGGGAGGAGAGGAAGGGAGGAGAGGAAGGGTGGAGGAGGGAGGAGAGGAAGGGAGGAGAGGAAGGGTGGAGGAGGAAGGAGAGGAAGGGAGGAGAGGAAGGGTGGAGGGGTGTAGGAGGGAGGAGAGGAAGGGTGTAGGAGGGAGGAGAGGAAGGGTGTAGGAGGGAGGAGAGGAAGGGTGGAGGGGTGTAGGAGGGCGGAGAGGAAGGGTGGAGGGGTGTAGGAGGGAGGAGAGGAAGGGTGGAGGGGTGTAGGAGGGAGGAGAGGAAGGGTGGAGGGGTGTAGGAGGGAGGAGAGGAAGGGTGGAGGAGGGAGGAGAGGAAGGGTGGAGGGGTGTAGGAGGGAGGAGAGGAAGGGTGGAGGGGTGTAGGAGGGAAGAGAAAGGGGTAGGAGATAGTAACATTGTTGTTCTTTAAATGTGACCTATTAGCTAGCTAACCAGACATCTTAGAGGAACAGGACTAATGAAGATATTTAATGTAGGTAGTGACTGGCCTCACACTCCAGTACAGTAGGTGGCGGTGTATGCAAAGTAAAAGTTGGATGCAATCCGCCAACCAAATCCCAAAGAAGAAGAAAATAATCACGTCCAAGGCAAGATATTGTACCTAGCACAATTCTGCTGGATTAGTTTGATGTAGCTAGCCAAGGTTAAGGTGAATCACAGGCTGTGTGGAGAAACTCTCATTGACCAAGAGAGACAGGAAGGAAAGGCAGACACAGAGAGAGACAGAGCTGTGGACAAACTCTTATTGAGCAACTAGGCTACTACTGTAAAGCCCAAATGTTGAAAGCCTTGCCTAGTTAACACCCTGGACCAGAGCTAAACCCAGCTAGCTAACACTTTAGCCAGTTGGATTAACGCTAGTCACGTTAGTTGACCAGCTAACTAGATTAGCCGGTTGAGTACTGATTTATATGGCTAAGAACTTAGCTAGCTAGTGTTTGCTGACATAGCTACTGTCGCTAGCTGCCCAACTAGTCATGTACGTTAGCTATTTCTGTATTAGTATTTTAGTGAAGACATATCGCCTGTTGTCATAGCTACCTGATGCCTCCATCGGAAGAGGCTCGGCGTGTCGATATTGGGGTGAGTCTCATCCTCGTCATCCGATACTTCGATGTGGTCCCACACACTGTAATCAATAGTCCTGGACGTCATCTTCTAGCTCTCTCTCCTCCTTCTCTTTCCGTGGGAAGTCCACGCAACAACGGCACACGAAATGGAATGACGTGTAAAGAACAATGTCAACTTTGGTCCTGTTGAAAATGTGAGCTAAGCTTGCCAGAGAACCCGCCGCACTCTACTCGTTGCTTCAGCTCAGAAGTATTTTCTGGAAAGCTCTATTGCTTCCGGTCTGCGCGGTACTGTGACGTAGTAATCGTGCGACATAGATGGGTTTGGAGTCTTCGAGAAGCAGAGGGTGCTGAGCTAATAATTCACTGTGAAAGTAAACATTTATATATTTTTTGACTTAGTTCATTTTAATCTCTGTGGAATGTTTGTTTATTTATTTCTAGAGCAAAACGTTAAGGTACATTCTGTTTATAATCACACATGTAATCTATAGGCGTCAGCCACAGGAGGGCGCACAAGGAGCAAAAAGCTGATTGTTGTTGAAATCACACCTTCTGAGTACTTCCAAATGGTTCTTTATTGGGAAAATATATTCAAAATAAATGCATTAATCTACACACACGTGTGCATACAGATATAATAGTGCTTTCTTTGCACACATATCCTGTTATTTGGTACTTTATGATCACTGAGTGAATTAGACAATGCGAGTTAATAAATACTGAAATTAACATGATCTGCAATTGAGAAGTGTAGTATTTAATTTTGCACCAGTCTGCAAGTGTAACCAGATACACTACATGACCAACAGTATATGGACATGAACATCTCATTCCAAAATCATGGGCATTAATATGGAGTTGGTCCCCACTTTGCTGCTATAACAGCCTTCAGTCTTCTGGGAAGGCTTTCCACTAGATGTTGGAACATTGCTGCTATAACAGCCTCCAGTCTCTTGGGAAGGCTTTCCACTAGATGTTGGAACATTGCTGCTATAACAGCCTCCAGTCTTCTGGGAAGGCTTTCCACTAGATGTTGGAACATTGCTGCTATAACAGCCTCCAGTCTACTGGGAAGGCTTTCCCCTAGATGTTGGAACATTGCTGCTATAACAGCCTCCAGTCTTCTGGGAAGGCTTTCCACTAGATGTAGGAACATTGCTACGGGAACTTGCTTCCATTCTGTGAGGGAGTGGTAGGAAAGGTCGTGGAGAGCCACACCCACTCATCAGGATTTCCAACCATTCACCTCTGCTCACATGCTCTGACCCCAACCCCTCCTCTACATAACGGACTGGTCCATTCCGTTGTGGTGCACCACGTGTTTGTTCTTGTGTCGTCGTGGCAACATGATTTTCAGCTGTTAATGGCTCATGCGCGTGTGTTTATAGTAAGAGGAGTAGATGAAACAGGAGATCACCAAGAGGATCACCACCGAAGCCAGCCCTGCAATGATGGGCAGGTAGTCCACTGCAGGGCAGGAGAAGAGAGGGAGAAGAGAGGGAGAGGCAGATGGGAGAGGGGAGTAGGTGAGGGAGAGAGGAGAGGCAGATGGGAGAGAGGGGCAGAGGGGAGTATGCGAGGGAGAGAGGAGAGGGAGAGGCAGATGGGAGAGAGGGGCAGAGGGGAGTAGGTGAGGGAAAGAGGAGAGGGAGAGGCGGATGGGAGAGAGGGGAGTAGGCGAGGGAGAGAGGAGAGGGAGAAGCAGATGGGAGAGAGGGGAGTAGGCGAGGGAGAGAGGAGAGGGAGAGGCAGATGGGAGAGAGGGGCAGAGGGGAGTAGGTGAGGGAGAGAGGAGAGGGAGAGGCGGATGGGAGAGAGGGGAATAGGTGAGGGAGAGAGGAGAGGGAGAGGCGGATGGGAGAGAGGGGAGTAGGTGAGGGAGAGAGGAGAGGGAGAGGCAGATGGGAGAGAGGGGCAGAGGGGAGTAGGTGAGGGAGAGAGGAGAGGGAGAGGCGGATGGGAGAGAGGGGAGTAGGTGAGGGAGAGAGGAGAGGCATATGGGGCAGAGAGGCAGAGGGGAGTAGGTGAGGGAGAGAGGAGAGGCATATGGGGCAGAGAGGCAGAGGGGAGTAGGTGAGGGAGAGAGGAGAGGCATATGGGGCAGAGGGGAGGAAGGGAGATGCAGGGAATTTAGAAAGTATTCAGATCCCTTGACTTTTCTGACATGTTGTTACGTTACAGCCTTGTTCTTAAATGGATTCAATCTATACACAATACCCCATAATGACATCACAATACCCCATAATGACATCACAATACCCCATAATGACATCACAATACCCCATAATGACATCACAATACCCCATAATGACATCACAATACCCCACTCCTCAGTAGAAGTCACACCACAGCCCGCTCGGAGTTTGCCAGAAGTCACCTAAAGACTCTCAGACCAATGTGAAACAAGATTCTCTGGTCTGATGAAACCAAGATTGAACCCTTTGACCTGAATGCCAAGCGTCACATCACCATCCCTATGGTGAAGCATGGTGGTGGCGTTACATCACCATCCCTATGGTGAAGCATGGTGGTGAAGCGACGTCTGGAGGAAACCTGGCAGCGTCACTTTTTTAAATATAACTAGTCATTTAAGAACAAATTCTTAAGTGGGTTAACTGCCTTGTTCAGGGGAACAGTGGGTTAACTGCCTTGTTCAGGGGAACAGTGGGTTAACTGCCTTGTTCAGAGGAACAGTGGGTTAACTGCCTTGTTCAGAGGAACAGTGGGTTAACTGCCTTGTTCAGGGGAACAGTGGGTTAACTGCCTTGTTCAGGGGAACAGTGGGTTAACTGCCTTGTTCAGAGGAACAGTGGGTTAACTGCCTTGTTCAGAGGAACAGTGGGTTAACTGCCTTGTTCAGGGGAACAGTGGGTTAACTGCCTTGTTCAGGGGAACAGTGGGTCAACTGCCTTGTTCAGGGGAACAGTGGGTTAACTGCCTTGTTCAGGGGAACAGTGGGTTAACTGCCTTGCTCAGAGGAACAGTGGGTTAACTGCCTTGCTCAGGGGAACAGTGGGTTAACTGCCTTGTTCAGGGGAACAGTGGGTTAACTGCCTTGTTCAGAGGAACAGTGGGTTAACTGCCTTGTTCAGGGGAACAGTGGGTTAACTGCCTTGTTCAGGGGAACAGTGGGTTAACTGCCTTGTTCAGGGGAACAGTGGGTTAACTGCCTTGTTCAGGGGAACAGTGGGTTAACTGCCTTGTTCAGGGGAACAGTGGGTTAACTGCCTTGTTCAGAGGAACAGTGGGTTAACTGCCTTGTTCAGGGGAACAGTGGGTTAACTGCCTTGTTCAGGGGAACAGTGGGTTAACTGCCTTGTTCAGGGGAACAGTGGGTTAACTGCCTTGTTCAGAGGAACAGTGGGTTAACTGCCTTGTTCAGAGGAACAGTGGGTTAACTGCCTTGTTCAGGGGAACAGTGGGTTAACTGCCTTGTTCAGGGGAACAGTGGGTCAACTGCCTTGTTCAGGGGAACAGTGGGTTAACTGCCTTGTTCAGGGGAACAGTGGGTTAACTGCCTTGCTCAGAGGAACAGTGGGTTAACTGCCTTGCTCAGGGGAACAGTGGGTTAACTGCCTTGTTCAGGGGAACAGTGGGTTAACTGCCTTGTTCAGAGGAACAGTGGGTTAACTGCCTTGTTCAGGGGAACAGTGGGTTAACTGCCTTGTTCAGGGGAACAGTGGGTTAACTGCCTTGTTCAGGGGAACAGTGGGTTAACTGCCTTGTTCAGGGGAACAGTGGGTTAACTGCCTTGTTCAGGGGAACAGTGGGTTAACTGCCTTGTTCAGGGGAACAGTGGGTTAACTGCCTTGTTCAGGGGAACAGTGGGTTAACTGCCTTGTTCAGGGGAACAGTGGGTTAACTGCCTTGTTCAGGGGAACAGTGGGTTAACTGCCTTGTTCAGGGGAACAGTGGGTTAACTGCCTTGTTCAGGGGAACAGTGGGTTAACTGCCTTGTTCAGAGGAACAGTGGGTTAACTGCCTTGTTCAGAGGAACAGTGGGTTAACTGCCTTGTTCAGAGGAACAGTGGGTTAACTGCCTTGTTCAGAGGAACAGTGGGTTAACTGCCTTGTTCAGGGGCAGAACGACAGATGTTTTACCTGGTCAGCTCGGGGATTTGAACGTGCAAACTTTCGGTTACTGTCCCAACACTCTAACCACTAGGATACCAGCCATCACTGCGGTTAAGCATGGTGGTGGCAGCAGCATCATGCTATGGGGATGTTTTTCAGCAGCATGGACCGGGAGACTAGTCAGGATAGAGGGAAAGATGAATGGAGAAAAGTACAGAGAGGTCCTGGAGAGACCGAAAAATAGCTGTGTGGCGACACTTCCCATCCAACCTGAGAGAGCTTGATAGGATCTGCAGAGAAGAATGGGAGAAACTCAAACCTGAGAGAGCTTGATAGGATCTGCAGAGAAGAATGGGAGAAACTCAAACCTGAGAGAGCTTGATAGGATCTGCAGAGAAGAATGGGAGAAACTCAAACCTGAGAGAGCTTGATAGGATCTGCAGAGAAGAATGGGAGAAACTTCCCACATTTCTAATATAACCTTTATTTAACCAGGAAAGTCAGTTAAGAGCAAATTCTTATTTACAATGACGAACTAACCCTGCAAAACCCAGACAACATGTGCCCCCCAATGGGACTCCCAATCACGGCCAGATGTGATACAGCCTGGATTCGAACCAGTGACACCTCTTGCACTGGGATGCAGTGCCTTAGACCACTGCACCACTCGGGAGCCCAAATAATGGTGTGCCAAGCTTGTAGAATCATTACCCAAGAAGACTTGAGGCTGTAAAGGTGCTTCAACAAAGTACAGAGTAAAGGTTCTGAATTCTGATGTAAATTGAATAATTAAGTTTATTTTTTATACAATTCAAAAATTCTAAAAACCTGTTTTTGCTTTGTCATTATGGGGTGCTGTGATGTCATTATGGGGTGCTGTGATGTCATTATGGGGTGCTGTGATGTCATTATGGGGTGCTGTGATGTCATTATGGGTGCTGTGATGTCATTATGGGGTGCTGTGATGTCATTATGGGGTGCTGTGATGTCATTATGGGGTGCTGTGATGTCATTATGGGGTGCTGTGATGTCATTATGGGGTGCTGTGATGTCATTATGGGGTGCTGTGATGTCATTATGGGGTGCTGTGATGTCATTACGGGGTGCTGTGATGTCATTATGGGGTGCTGTGATGTCATTATGGGGTGCTGTGATGTCATTACGGGGTGCTGTGATGTCATTACGGGGTATTGTGATGTCATTATGGGGTGCTGTGATGTCATTACGGGGTATTGTGATGTCATTATGGGGTGCTGTGATGTCATTACGGGGTATTGTGATGTCATTATGGGGTGCTGTGATGTCATTACGGGGTAATGTGATGTCATTATGGGGTGCTGTGTGTAGATCGGTGAGGGGGAAAAACTATTTAATCCATTTTAGAATAAGGCGTAATAACGTGACAAAATGTGGAAAAAGTCAAGGGGTCTGAATACTTTCTGAATGCAACCAACCAATCATCCAACGAGGGGGTAGGGTTACCATTTGCACTACAGGCCAGTGATAAGGTGTCGCCCTCCGTGATGCTCATGGAGAAACAGCCAGGACTCCTAGTGATCTGAGGCTTGTCTAGAAGAGAAGGAAGGAGGGAGGAAGAGAGAGAGAGAGAGAGAGAGAGAGAGAGAGAGAGAGAGAGAGAGAGAGAGAGAGAGAGAGAGAGGAGATAAAGAGAGAGAGAAGAGAAACAAGTTGATTAATGAGAGAAAATGAAGTGAAAACAGCATCCGTCAACGTCATGACTCGTCTGGTATCTAACTAACGGTTGTACTAAATGTGTGTAGACAGAGAACCAGAAGGACTCACAGTGCATGTTGGTGTTGAGGCGGTTTGAGTCCATTACAGGAGGAGGTTGGGGTCCCTCTGGTCCCAGATCCAACATGGCTGAACACAACAACTGGGCCCCGTCATCATCTCTACCAGGGGTGAAGTCCAGGGTGTAGGTCCCATTCTCTGGTGTGTTGATGTTGTCCTTGGATTTCTGTTGTGTGTCTAATTCTGTCTGTTCACCAGTGGCACTGACTTTGTAGAAGGTCACCCTGAGTGTCCCAATAGGAGCAATGTTCTGGACAAGACACTGTAGCAGGTACTGATGCCCCTCAACCATCGGATCAGGGTACTTCCTGTAGCTGATGGAGACACGGTCTGGAAGCTCTGTGGAGGAATGGAAACACAGTGATTAACAGTGCAGAGCCACACTAAGAATACATTCAGAAACACCAGAGAAGATAAGAGAGAGAGATGTCACTCACTATAAACTGTGATGTTCAGCTGTTTCAGACACTGGCCTCCCTCTGTGAAGCAGGTAGGTTTGCTATTCCATTCAGTCACACTGTCAAATCAAATGACATTTTATTTAAAGCAGCAATCCTTAGTTGAAACAATAACCAACTTGATTTAAACACTTAAAACATTGCTGCTATAACAGCCTCCAGTCTTCTGGGAAGGCTTTCCACTAGATGTTGGAACATTGCTGCTATAACAGCCTCCAGTCTTCTGGGAAGGCTTTCCACTAGATGTTGGAACATTGCTGCTATAACAGCTTCCAGTCTTCTGGGAAGGCTTTCCACTAGATGTTGGAACATTGCTGCTATAACAGCCTCCAGTCTTCTGGGAAGGCTTTCCACTAGATGTTGGAACATTGCTGCTATAACAGCCTCCAGTCTTCTGGGAAGGCTTTCCACTAGATGTTGGAACATTGCTGCTATAACAGCCTCCAGTCTTCTGGGAAGGCTTTCCACTAGATGTTGGAACATTGCTGCTATAACAGCCTTCAGTCTTCTGGGAAGGCTTTCCACTAGATGTTGGAACATTGCTGCTATAACAGCCTTCAGTCTTCTGGGAAGGCTTTCCACTAGATGCTGGAACATTGCTGCTATAACAGCCTCCAGTCTTCTGGGAAGGCTTTCCACTAGATGTTGGAACATTGCTGCTATAACAGCCTCCAGTCTTCAGGGAAGGCTTTCCACTAGATGTTGGAACATTGCTGCTATAACAGCCTCCAGTCTTCTGGGAAGGCTTTCCACTAGATGTTGGAACATTGCTGCTATAACAGCCTCCAGTCTTCAGGGAAGGCTTTCCACTAGATGTTGGAACATTGCTGCTATAACAGCCTTCAGTCTTCTGGGAAGGCTTTCCACTAGATGTTGGAACATTGCTGCTATAACAGCCTTCAGTCTTCAGGGAAGGCTTTCCACTAGATGTTGGAACATTGCTGCTATAACAGCCTCCAGTCTTCTGGAAAGGCTTTCCACTAGATGTTGGAACATTGCTGCTATAACAGCCTCCAGTCTTCTGGGAAGGCTTTCCACTAGATGTTGGAACATTGCTGCTATAACAGCCTCCAGTCTTCTGGGAAGGCTTTCCACTAGATGTTGGAACATTGCTGCTATAACAGCCTCCAGTCTTCTGGGAAGGCTTTCCACTAGATGTTGGAACATTGCTGCTATAACAGCCTCCAGTCTTCTGGGAAGGCTTTCCACTAGATGTTGGAACATTGCTGCTATAACAGCCTCCAGTCTTCTGGGAAGGCTTTCCACTAGATGTTGGAACATTGCTGCTATAACAGCCTCCAGTCTTCTGGGAAGGCTTTCCACTAGATGTAGGAACATTGCTGCTATAACAGCCTCCAGTCTTCTGGGAAGTCTTTCCACTAGATGTTGGAACATTGCTGCTATAACAGCCTCCAGTCTTCAGGGAAGGCTTTCCACTAGATGTTGGAACATTGCTGCTATAACAGCCTTCAGTCTTTAGGGAAGGCTTTCCACTAGATGTTGGAACATTGCTGCTATAACAGCCTCCAGTCTTCTGGGAAGGCTTTCCACTAGATGTTGGAACATTGCTGCTATAACAGCCTCCAGTCTTCTGGGAAGGCTTTCCACTAGATGTTGGAACATTGCTGCTATAACAGCCTTCAGTCTTCTGGGAAGGCTTTCCACTAGATGTTGGAACATTGCTGCTATAACAGCCTTCAGTCTTCTGGGAAGGCTTTCCACTAGATGTTGGAACATTGCTGCTATAACAGCCTCCAGTCTTCTGGGAAGGCTTTCCACTAGATGTTGGAACATTGCTGCTATAACAGCCTCCAGTCTTCTGGGAAGGCTTTCCACTAGATGTTGGAACATTGCTGCTATAACAGCCTCCAGTCTTCTGGGAAGGCTTTCCACTAGATGTTGGAACATTGCTGCTATAACAGCCTCCAGTCTTCTGGGAAGGCTTTCCACTAGATGTTGGAACATTGCTGCTATAACAGCCTCCAGTCTTCTGGGAAGGCTTTCCACTAGATGTTGGAACATTGCTGCTATAACAGCCTCCAGTCTTCAGGGAAGGCTTTCCACTAGATGTTGGAACATTGCTGCTACAACAGCCTCCAGTCTTCTGGAAAGGCTTTCCACTAGATGTTGGAACATTGCTGCTATAACAGCCTCCAGTCTTCTGGGAAGGCTTTCCACTAGATGTTGGAACATTGCTGCTATAACAGCCTTCAGTCTTCTGGAAAGGCTTTCCACTAGATGTTGGAACATTGCTGCTATAACAGCCTCCAGTCTTCTGGGAAGGCTTTCCACTAGATGTTGGAACATTGCTGCTATAACAGCCTCCAGTCTTCTGGGAAGGCTTTCCACTAGATGTTGGAACATTGCTGCTATAACAGCCTTCAGTCTTCTGGGAAGGCTTTCCACTAGATGTTGGAACATTGCTGCTATAACAGCCTTCAGTCTTCTGGGAAGGCTTTCCACTAGATGTTGGAACATTGCTGCTATAACAGCCTCCAGTCTTCAGGGAAGGCTTTCCACTAGATGTTGGAACATTGCTGCTATAACAGCCTTCAGTCTTCTGGGAAGGCTTTCCACTAGATGTTGGAACATTGCTGCTATAACAGCCTCCAGTCTTCTGGGAAGGCTTTCCACTAGATGTTGGAACATTGCTGCTATAACAGCCTCCAGTCTTCTGGGAAGGCTTTCCACTAGATGTTGGAACATTGCTGCTATAACAGCCTCCAGTCTTCTGGGAAGGCTTTCCACTAGATGTTGGAACATTGCTGCTATAACAGCCTCCAGTCTTCTGGGAAGGCTTTCCACTAGATGTTGGAACATTGCTGCTATAACAGCCTTCAGTCTTCTGGGAAGGCTTTCCACTAGATGTTGGAACATTGCTGCTATAACAGCCTCCAGTCTTCTGGGAAGGCTTTCCACTAGATGTTGCAACATTGCTGCTATAACAGCCTCCAGTCTTCTGGGAAGGCTTTCCACTAGATGTTGGAACATTGCTGCTATAACAGCCTCCAGTCTTCTGGGAAGGCTTTCCACTAGATGTTGGAACATTGCTGCTATAACAGCCTCCAGTCTTCTGGGAAGGCTTTCCACTAGATGTTGGAACATTGCTGCTATAACAGCCTCCAGTCTTCTGGGAAGGCTTTCCACTAGATGTTGGAACATTGCTGCTATAACAGCCTTCAGTCTTCTGGGAAGGCTTTCCACTAGATGTTGGATAAATAAATAAATAAACAAATAAAGGCAATAACACAGTTGAAGTTCAAACGTCCATAAAGTCGCCAGCTGCCACTGTTTGCCACTTTAAAGGCTAAAACGGTTCAAAAAGATCTCAACTGTGTCTGCCTCTCTCACCTGTCCACCCTCAGCTGTGTCTGCCTCTCTCAGCTGTCCACCCTCAGCTGTGTCTGCCTCTCTTACCTGTCCACCCTCAGCTGTGTCTGCCTCTCTCAGCTGTCCACCCTCAGCTGTGTCTGCCTCTCTCACCTGTCCACCCTCAGCTGTGTCTGCCTCTCTCACCTGTCCACCCTCAGCTGTGTCTGCCTCTCTCAGCTGTCCACCCTCAGCTGTGTCTGCCTCTCTCACCTGTCCACCCTCAGCTGTGTCTGCCTCTCTTACCTGTCCACCCTCAGCTGTGTCTGCCTATCTCACCTGTCCACCCTCAGCTGTGTCTGCCTCTCTCACCTGTCCACCCTCAGCTGTGTCTGCCTCTCTCACCTGTTCACCCTCAGCTGTGTCTGCCTCTCTTACCTGTCCACCCTCAGCTGTGTCTGCCTCTCTCACCTGTTCACCCTCCAGTTTAGGATCTTCACCTTGTTGTCTGTTAGACTCGTCCCTCCCTGGATGGCTTCCCAGCCCATCTCTACAGGGGTATCTGAGCTGCAGTTAGAGGAGGCTGGGTCTCCATACTTCACCACCAGACTGGCAGGACTGACCACCAGGCACTCAGCATCTGGAAGACCAAGGACAAGTTAAAACGGTATTGTTCTGTCATTGTTGATTTTCTTGTTCAAACCAAACAGGACGATATTATTGTCTAATGTTTATCTATCTGTATGTTAATCAACTACATGTTACACTCCATAACCCAGAAGTCGCCACACACACACACACACACACACAGAATCTTTGGACTCCAAATTCTATTTCCCTCTGCCCTAATAAGTAACCCGAAACACACAGGCTTTCCAATTCATCAATTTCAAAATACTTCATATTAAATACATAAAGTACTAAAATATGAATGTGTTCTCCGTTCTGCTCTACGACCCTCACAAACCCCACGGGACTCGTCTGAAGTCGGTACCGCCGATGTGCCAACTTCCGTCTGTGGCGTCCGAACCTTCTGGTAAACAAACTACTATGACATCACTATGGAAACGGGAAACTCTCAGGTAAAAATAAATACATCGGTGTGTGTGTGTGTGTCCCCCCCCAAAATGGGGTTAAATATGTGTCAAAAGCTAAATATATATTCCCTTTTAAATATTTTTTGGGGGATTACTAACAGGAATCCTAAAAATCAAATAGTTAAATGATCAATAGAACAATACCCGTTGTAATCTCAGTAGAATGTGGTGGCAGGGTAGCCTAGTGGTTAGAGCGTTGGACTAGTAACCGGAAGGTTGTAAATTCAAACCCCCGAGCAGTAGAATGTAATTTACCAAGCACCTGTATCACAACGTTGTACTAGACCAGAAGTCTGAATTTACCAAGCACCTGTATCACAACGTTGTACTAGACCAGAAGTCTAATTTACCAAGCACCTGTATCACAACGTTGTACTAGACCAGAAGTCTAATTTACCAAGCACCTGTATCACAACATTGTACTAGACCAGAAGTCTAATTTACCAAGCACCTGTATCACAACGTTGTACTAGACCAGAAGTCTAATTTACCAAGCACCTGTATAACAACGTTGTACTAGACCAGAAGTCTAATTTACCAAGCACCTGTATCACAACGTTGTACTAGACCAGAAGTCTAATTTACCAAGCACCTGTATCACAACGTTGTACTAGAACAGAAGTCTAATTTACCAAGCACCTGTATCACAACATTGTACTAGACCAGAAGTCTAATTTACCAAGCACCTGTATCACAACGTTGTACTAGACCAGAAGTCTAATTTACCAAGCACCTGTATCACAACATTGTACTAGACCAGAAGTCTAACTTACCAAGCACCTGTATCACAACGTTGTACTAGACCAGAAGTCTAATTTACCAAGCACCTGTATCACAACGTTGTACTAGACCAGAAGTCTAACTTACCAAGCACCTGTATCACAACGTTGTACTAGACCAGAAGTCTAACTTACCAAGCACCTGTATCACAATGTTGTACTAGACCAGAAGTCTAATTTACCAAGCACCTGTATCACAACATTGTACTAGACCAGAAGTCTAATTTACCAAGCACCTGTATCACAACGTTGTACTAGACCAGAAGTCTAACTTACCAAGCACCTGTATCACAACATTGTACTAGACCAGAAGTCTAATTTACCAAGCACCTGTATCACAACATTGTACTAGACCAGAAGTCTAATTTACCAAGCACCTGTATCACAACGTTGTACTAGACCAGAAGTCTAATTTACCAAGCACCTGTATCACAACATTGTACTAGACCAGAAGTCTAATTTACCAAGCACCTGTATCACAACATTGTACTTGACCAGAAGTCTAATTTACCAAGCACCTGTATCACAACGTTGTACTAGACCAGAAGTCTAATTTACCAAGCACCTGTATCACAACGTTGTACTAGACCAGAAGTCTAATTTACCAAGCACCTGTATCACAACGTTGTACTAGACCAGAAGTCTAATTTACCAAGCACCTGTATCACAACATTGTACTAGACCAGAAGTCTAATTTACCAAGAACCTGTATCACAACGTTGTACTAGAACAGAAGTCTAATTTACCAAGCACCTGTATCACAACATTGTACTAGACCAGAAGTCTAATTTACCAAGCACCTGTATCACAACATTGTACTAGACCAGAAGTCTAATTTACCACGCACCTGTATCACAACATTGTACTAGACCAGAAGTCTAATTTACCAAGCACCTGTATCACAACGTTGTACTAGAACAGAAGTCTAATTTACCAAGCACCTGTATCACAACATTGTACTAGACCAGAAGTCTAATTTACCAAGCACCTGTATCACAACATTGTACTAGACCAGAAGTCTAATTTACCAAGCACCTGTATCACAACATTGTACTAGAACAGAAGTCTAATTTACCAAGCACCTGTATCACAACATTGTACTAGACCAGAAGTCTAATTTACCAAGCACCTGTATCACAACATTGTACTAGACCAGAAGTCTAATTTACCAAGCACCTGTATCACAACATTGTACTAGACCAGAAGTCTAACTTACCAAGCACCTGTATCACAACATTGTACTAGACCAGAAGTCTAATTTACCAAGCACCTGTATCACAACGTTGTACTAGACCAGAAGTCTAATTTACCAAGCACCTGTATCACAACGTTGTACTAGACCAGAAGTCTAATTTACCAAGCACCTGTATCACAACGTTGTACTAGACCAGAAGTCTAACTTACCGGTGAAGTCACAATACAGAGACAATAATGAAACTAGTATTACAATCTCCATTCCCCGTAATAATCCCTGAGCGTCCCTCAGTGAAGGACACTGTATTCTGTTAGACGAGCGGCAGACGTGGTTTCTTCTCCAGTGACCGTTGAACGTGAAAGTATTATTTACTGGAAAACCCTAACCGACCTTTCCTCCTCCTCTTATCTCTCTCACACACACTCTCTCTGTCTCTGTCTCTCTCACACAGTGTTCTATCACTCTCTTTCTCTCTCTCTCTCTCTCTCTCTCTCTCTCTCTCTCTCTCTCTCTCTCTCTCTCTCTCTCTCTCTCTCACTCTCTGTCTCTCTCTCTCTCACTCTCTGTCTCTCTCTCTCTCTCTCTCTGTCTCTCTCGCTCTCTCTCTGTCTCTCTGCCATCTCTCTCTCTCTCTCTCTGCCGTCTCTCTCTCTCTCTCTCTCTCTGTCTCTCTCTCTCTTCCTCTCTCTCTGTCTCTCTCCCTCTCTCTCACTCTCTCTCTCTCTCTCTCTCTGTCTCTCTCTCTCTCTCTGCCCTCTCTCTCTGTCTCTCTGCCCTCTTCCTCTCTCTCTCTTCCTCTCTGCCCTCTCTCTCTCTGCCGTCTCTCTCTCTCTCTCTCTCTGCCCTCTCTCTCTCTCTGTCTCTCTCTCTCTCTTCCTCTCTCTCTGTCTCTCTCCCTCTCTCTCACTCTCTCTCTCTCACTCACTCTCTGTCTCTCTCTCTCTGTCTCTCTCTCTCTCTCTCTGCCCTCTCTCTCTGTCTCTCTGCCATCTCTCTCTCTCTCTCTCTGCCGTCTCTCTCTCTCTCTCTCTCTCTGTCTCTCTCTCTGTCTCTCTCCCCCTCTCTCACTCTCTCTCTCTCACTCACTCTCTGTCTCTCTCTCTCTCTCTTCCTCTCTCTCTGTCTCTCTCCCTCTCTCTCTCTCTCACTCACTCTCTGTCTCTCTCTCTCTGTCTCTCTCTCTGCCCTCTCTCTCTCTGCCGTCTCTCTCTCTCTCTCTCTGCCCTCTCTCTCTCTCTCCCCCAGTTAGGGGGTTACAACGGGTTTCTGGCTCTTCTTTCTAACAGAAACAGAACTCCCTCTGTAACCCACACTGTCTCAGGTCTGCACTGATCTGTGTGATAACTCGGCAAAACACTCATGGGTACAATAGGCTGTCCTAATCGTCCACTGAATCCTCAAGATAGTTCATCTTACCAAAAGCTATAATAAACCTTTTTTTAAATGAGCAAGTCTTCTCTACCTAATGCTACATCTAGCTAAGGTGTTTTGTGGTTGTAGAATCAGTATTTATGAAAAACTGAAATGTGCACGAAAATGAGCTCCCTAGCCAGTGTATGCTTACTGCATACTGGCTGAACGGGTCTTAAAATCAATCCATATATCAAACGAAAGGGATGCTAACAACGCCAGTTGTAGCTGGTGTAGTGAAATTCTAGCTAATAGCACAAATGAGTTTTCATGATAAGGCCGTTTCTGTTCCGTCCTGATAAGTGCGCTGAGTTCTGCAGCACAGCTGACTGTTTCCAGCTGTGACGTCATCACGTTGGCCAAACGTTACAACGTCACCCGCTGTCAGAGTCAGATACATGCTGATCACTTACAACAGTCTCGTAACTTTGGTGCGGTTCAGCTTCATCAACCAGCTACCGCAATGGCCATTCAAATCAGCTCCCACAAAGCTGCTAGCTGG
This sequence comes from Oncorhynchus kisutch, assembly GCF_002021735.2. NCBI lineage: Eukaryota > Metazoa > Chordata > Actinopteri > Salmoniformes > Salmonidae > Oncorhynchus > Oncorhynchus kisutch. Next base: position 12,371,186 of record NW_022261978.1, on the reverse strand, counting down.
AGAAAGTTTGATCAGCTGATCAAGCAAGGTTTTACCATAATAGCCGTGTTTTCTAGTGGTCAGCCTGAGTGGCCAATGCCCTTTGGGGAAAGGGATGCATCCCTTTACGTAAATGGGCAAGTCAGTTAAGAAACGAATTCTTATTTACAACGAAGCCTACCTTAGTCAGTTGCACAACTGAACGCATTCAACCGAAATGTGTTTTTCCTCTGAATCAGAGAGGTGAAAGGGGGGCTGCTTTAATCACATCCATGTCATCAGTGCCTGGGGAGCAGGTGCTGTTGGGGGACAAAATGCCTTGCTCAATGATAGAACAGTAGATTTGTTTCTCCTTGCCGACTCAGGAATCCGAACCAGCCACCTCTCCGTTGCTGGGCCAACGCTCTTAACAGCTAAGCAGCTACCAGCTAGTCACGTCAATGCTGAGATGCGGTGTGTTTTCTGTGCCCAGGAAATATCACGTTTTATTTCGTATATAACATATGGATTTCAAAATGCTTTAAATACAAGGTCAGGTGTCTATTACCTTTAAAAAAAAAATTGAAAGGCAAATGTTATGCATTTAGAAAAAAAACATGTTTTTGTGGATGTTATTCATCGACTTCCACGAGAAATATAAGCCTGAAAATAATAACATATTTAAAGTCTCTCTCATCATTTTATATTTCTAGTCCAATTTTCTCTCATCAATGATGTTTTATTTTCATGATTATTGTATTTATTATTATTTAAAGATTTTCCGTGTCCCTGATATCACTTTCCACGCTATCAGTCTGTTATTATTCTCCATTTAAGAAAACAACCCCTTCCTGCAATGACACCACATTCAGGAAGTGTCATCATTTCTGTGGTGGGAAAACAACCCCTTCCTTCAATGACACCACATTCAGGAAGTGTCATCATTTCTGTGGTGGGAAAACAACCCCTTCCTACAATGACACCACATTCAGGAAGTGTCATCATTTCTGTGGTGGGAAAACAACCCCTTCCTACAATGACACCACATTCAGGAAGTGTCATCATTTCTGTGGTGGGAAAACAACCCCTTCCTACAATGACACCACATTCAGGAAGTGTCATCATTTCTGTGGTGGGAAAACAACCCCTTCCTACAATGACACCACATTCAGGAAGTGTCATCATTTCTGTGGTGGGAAAACAACCCCTTCCTACAATGACACCACATTCAGGAAGTGTCATCATTTCTGTGGTGGGAAAACAACCCCTTCCTACAATGACACCACATTCAGGAAGTGTCATAATTTCTGTGGTGGGAAAACAACCCCTTCCTACAATGATACCACATTCAGGAAGTGTCATAATTTCTGTGGTGGGAAAACAACCCCTTCCTACAATGACACCACATTCAGGAAGTGTCATCATTTCTGTGGTGGGAAAACAACCCCTTCCTACAATGACACCACATTCATGAAGTGTCATCATTTCTGTGGTGGGGAAAACAACCCCTTCCTACAATGACACCACATTCAGGAAGTGTCATCATTTCTGTGGTGGGAAAACAACCCCTTCCTACAATGACACCACATTCATGAAGTGTCATCATTTCTGTGGTGGGAAAACAACCCCTTCCTACAATGACACCACATTCATGAAGTGTCATCATTTCTGTGGTGGGAAAACAACCCCTTCCTACAATGACACCACATTCAGGAAGTGTCATCATTTCTGTGGTGGGAAAACAACCCCTTCCTGCAATGACACCACATTCAAATCAAATCAAATCAAATTTTATTTGTCACACATACACATGGTTAGCAGATGTTAGTGCGAGTGTAGTGAAATGCTTGTGCTTCTAGTTCCGACAATGCAGTAATAACCAACAAGTAATCTAGCTAGGAATTCCAAAACTACTACCTTATAGACACAAGTGTAAGGGGATAAAGAATATGTACATAAAGATATATGAATGAGTGATGGTACAGAGCGGCATAGGCAAGATACAGTAGATGGTATTGAGTGCAGTATATACATATGAGATGAGTATGTAAACAAAGTGGCATAGTTAAAGTGGCTAGTGATACATGTATTACATAAGGATGCAGTAGATGATATAGAGTACAGTATATACGTATACATATGAGATGAATAATGTAGGGTATGTAAACATTATATTAGGTAGCATTGTTTAAAGTGGCTAGTGATATATTTTACATCAATTCCCATCAATTCCCATTATTAAAGTGGCTGGAGTTGAGTCAGTGTGTTGGCAGCAGCCACTCAATGTTAGTGGTGGCTGTTTAACAGTCTGATGGCCTTGAGATAGAAGCTGTTTTTCAGTCTCTCGGTCCCAGCTTTGATGCACCTGTACTGACCTCGCCTTCTGGATGATAGCGGGGTGAACAGGCAGTGGCTCGGGTGGTTGCTGTCCTTGATGATCTTTATGGCCTTCCTGTGACATCTCTCTCTCTCTCTCTCTCTCTCTCTCTCTCTCTCTCTCTCTCTCTCTCTCTCTCTCTCTCTCTCTCTCTCTCTCTCTCTCTCTCTCTCTCTCTCTCTCTCTCTCTCTCTCTCTCTCTCTCTCTCTCTCTCTCTCTCTCTCCTGCTTCTATAAGGGCAGTGAGGGGGGAGCCCTCATCCTCTCTCTCTCTCTCCTGCTTCTATAAGGGCAGTGAGGGGGGAGCCCTCCTCCTCCTCTCTCTCCTACTTCTCTAAGGGCAGTGAGGGGGGAGCCCTCCTCCTCTCTCTCTCTGTCTCCTGCTTCTATAAGGGCAGTGAGGGGGGAGCCCTCCTCCTCTCACTCTTTGTCTCCTGCTTCTATAAGGGCTGTGAGGGGGGAGCCCTCCTCCTCTCTCTCTCTGTCTCCTGCTTCTATAAGGGCAGTGAGGGGGGAGCCCTCCTCCTCTCTCTCTCTGTCTCCTGCTTCTATAAGGGCAGTGAGGGGGGAGCCCTCCTCCTCCTCTCTCTCCTGCTTCTATAAGGGCTGTGAGGGGGGAGCCCCCCTCCTCTCTCTCTCTGTCTCCTGCTTCTATAAGGGCAGTGAGGGGGGAGCCCTCCTCCTCCTCTCTCTCCTGCTTCTATAAGGGCTGTGAGGGGGGAGCCCTCCTCCTCTCTCTCTCTGTCTCCTGCTTCTATAAGGGCAGTGAGGGGGGAGCCCTCCTCCTCTCTCTCTCTGTCTCCTGCTTCTCTAAGGGCAGTGAGGGGGGAGCCCTCCTCCTCTCTCTCTCTGTCTCCTGCTTCTCTAAGGGCAGTGAGGGGGGAGCCCTCCTCCTCTCTCTCTGTCTCCTGCTTCTCTAAGGGCTGTGAGGGGGGAGCCCTCCTCCTCTCTCTCTGTCTCCTGCTTCTCTAAGGGCTGTGAGGGAGGAGCCCTCCTCCTCCTCTCTCTCTGTCTCCTGCTTCTCTAAGGGCAGTGAGGGGGGAGCCCTCCTCCTCTCTCTCTCTGTCTCCTGCTTCTCTAAGGGCAGTGAGGGGGGAGCCCTCCTCCTCTCTCTCTCTGTCTCCTGCTTCTCTAAGGGCAGTGAGGGGGGAGCCCTCCTCCTCTCTCACTCTCCTGTTTTTCTAAGTGTAGTAGGTTCCTGTCGGTGAGAGCGTTGTTCTGTTACTTCCCGAGATAAGAAACATAGTAATATTTATGTGACAGTAAAGGGAAAAGAGAGTGAGTGAGAGAGAAGGGGAGAGGGAGATGGAGGGGAGAGAGGGAGACGGGCAGAGAAAGAGAGAGACCCAAATAAGGACACTTGTGAAAATAGAGAACTGTCCGATTCTTCTCTGTGCCACCAGGCATCTCTCACTCTCGCCACAAACACACACTGTCTCTCTAGTGAGCCCATTCTATTGAAAGGTAACAGGTTACTTACCCAAATGACTTTAGTTTCTGTGTTTTGTTTAACCATCTCTCACACACACACGCCTCAGTTCATCATGACATGGACTCTACAGTACAAGGTGTCGTGTCTTTGGCTATGCCGGATTTAGTGATATGACATGCTATTCTATTAAATCCTTTCTCCGTAAATAAAATGGGGTGTCAGTCTACTCGGTGACACTCACAGAACACAACTGTGAAGAGTTTAGGCAAATATTAGCATTGTAGCTCTTATTACGGGACTGTGACTGTGTGAAATCACCTCCCCAGTCAGCCTGTTGTGTGTATTGACATTCACATTGCCCTGTACAGCTTTACTTCAGGATTGGGGATCAATGAAATGGGGTATCAGTCTACTCAATCAATACCCAATATATATTTTTTCCCCAACATCCTCCTCAGAGTTATCAGACTCCAAAACATCCACACAGTATTGGTTTTCCTCAGGAATAGTGTTCAATACACGTAGGTTGACAGTAAATGTGTCTCTATTCACAGTTGTTTCAGAGTCCCACAATAAGAGCTACGACACTGATGTTCTCTGGGTGTCACTGAGTAGACTGATACCCCATGTCATTGATCCACAATTTATAGGTAAGGCTGTACAGTGAAATAAGTATGTCCCCAATGCAATTCTAATACATCCAGTGAGATTTCAACAGATTTCTATCAAATTATCCAATGATTGTCTTTGTGGCTTTTATAAAACAACATTCCAACCTCGTTTAGCATGATCTATTCAATTATGGCATAATTCTACAATTTGTATTCATTTGCATCACTGTCAATTACATACTTTTATTTTGAAGGCTAACCCGCAAAGTCCACTATTTAGCTCATCCTTATTGTGGCTCGCTTCACATAGATGGGTCCGAACACCATTAATCAAATATGAACTGTCTTATAAATTAGGGTTATTTTAGATGATGACACCTAGCTAACTATATAGCTAGGTGTCATCATCTAAAAATAATAGCTAGCTAACTATATAGCTACTGTTAGTAATTGGATATGTAGACGGACGAGTCGGTCAAGGATCGATTCAGACAAGGTGGTAAATTGTATGACAAGCTACAGTTTATTCAGAGTGAAGATATCTAGAACAGCGTAATTACGGCTCTCCCGCTGGTTCGTACGGAAGCGCAGACGAAGAAGAGGCCGTTACAATCAGTACACCACTTATATATAGAAAAGAAAGTAGGTTGATTCTGGAAGATCGGATCTTTGGATTGGTTCAGCTGGGGTGTAGTCTGTAGTCTTCCGCCATTGGCTCAGTAGTCTGTCCGTCATCGTAGAATCCTCTTCGGGCATTCAACGTTCAGCTACAACTGAGATCATGTGTGTGCGCTGGTTTTGGCCATTAGTGTAATGCGGGAGCTATCCTGTAGGGGACCCCACAGGCTCAACTCTGAGTTGTAGCCCTTTATCAACAATAGTTTGGTCACCTACATAAGAATTAGCATTTCTCTACACTACTGAAACAGATTATTTCGTTTGCTATGTTTTTGGGGAAGAACATAGTTTGCATCCATGAGCTAGCTAGCTTTTTTTATGACCGCCACTGTAGGTGCGCGAGACAACTTTACCAGCGTCATAACAATACGTAACGATGAATCGTTGTGACATATGAAGTACGAGTGATTGTGTAATCAATGTGTAATAACTACGTTAAAAAAAATGAATGCATTTTCAGGTCCTGATTGGTCAACAAGCTAATTTCAAACGTCAAATTGTGTTATTTGACATGTATATTTGTTTGGCATGCAAAGACCCAAACGGCGTTTCATATATTTGGCCACCCTAGGCAGAGTTGTTACAAAAAAATCTATATGTAGGCCTAAAGGTTTTTAGGCAAAATGGCCCAATCAAAACGGAAAGCTCCTTAAACGTGGGAATATGCCAGGCCTATTGGGCCAAAATCAATTATGGCCTATTGTATAAATAATATAACGAAAATGAACGAAACATTTAAGATATCAGATTGTTTATAAGTACTTTGCTACAATGACACACTTCGTTATCTCCCCACCTCGTTTCCTTTCGTTTAGCATGGTGTACTAAAGCACGTAGTAAGTACACCGTCATACTTTTGGAATAAGTGTCTTTCCAGATTCCACAATGATTCTTTAGTTGTGGATGTTTCATGTAGTCAGCGTGTAACAACTGCTATATCTGAAAAGAAAAAAACAATGGCACCCGGTATGTAACCTAACAGTTTAGCACCATACCAGCAGGTGGCACCCGGTATGTAACCTAACAGTTTAGCACCATACCAGCAGGTGGAATCCTTACACATAACAGTCACCGCACTCCCTCTCTTGCTCTTGGGCCTCACCTTTGTAAGTTACCTTGATTTAGCACCTGTGTGTTTAATCAGTTTCTTTATAAAAAATATTTAGTGAACTCCATGACAGTAGCTAAAGCAAGGAGCTATTAGCAGCACATACGTAGACTACTAATGCATGCTGGGCCGGGCACGCCCTCAACTGAAGTGAGTGCTTCTAGAGCGACATTGGAGAAGACCGACGCTCCAGCCTTTGGGAATCTCGCTCCACGATCCAGTCCAATTGAGCACGCTCTGCTCCGTTTCAGCATCGCTCACATACTCTGGTCCCTACCAGGCTACTGTGTTGCACTGGTAAATGCTTCACAATGTATTTCTTTGTAGGCTATAGCCTGGAAATAATTGAAATAATCTAGCTTAAATCATTCATTTTGGTTCCTTCTCAGGCTCCTGACCAATTTAGTGTTTATATGCTGTTTAATATGACATGTAGCCTATTTTGAAATGAGGTCCGGTCTAAAGGCACTGCATCTCATTGATAGAAGCGTCACTACAGACCTGGTTCGATTCCAGGCTGTATCACAACCGGAAGTGGTTGCGCACAATTGGCCCAGCGTCATCCGGGTTTGTAGTAAGAATGTGTTCTAAACTCAAATCAAATGTATTTATATAGCCCTTCGTACATCAGCTGATATCTCAAAGTGGGGTACAGAAACCCAGCCTAAAACCCCAAACAGCAAGCAATGCAGGTGTAGAAGCACGGTGGCTTGGGAAAAACTCCCTTAACTGACTTGACAAGTCAAATAAAGTTTACAAATACAATTTTTTTTTAAATCATGTTGATCATTTCATGTTTATTCAAATACCTCTCATTCAGATCCATATTGTTTGGTTTCAATACTTAAAAACAATTGGTAGGTCCAGGTAGTCAAAAAAAATAGATTCAATTGTGATTTAAATGGTGATATAAATGAATGGAGCGATTTTGGAGCGGTGTTTTTTTTCTGTGAGGAAGCGGTAGGAAAGGACGTGGAGAGCCACACCCAACCGCTCAACTCTGCTCACATGCTCTGACCCCAAACCCCTCCTCTACATAAAGGACTGGTCCATTCCGTTGTGTTGCACCACGTGTTTGTTCTTGTGTCGTCGTGGCAACATGTCTTTCAGCTGGTAGTGGCCCATGCGCCTGTGTTTATAGTAAGAGGAGTAGGTGAAACAGGAGACAACCAAGAGGATCACCACCACAGCTGCAGCCAGCCCTGCAATGATGGGCAGGTAGTCCACTACAGGGCAGGAGAGTAGAAAGAGAGGAGAGGGAGATGCAGAGGGGAGGAGGAGGAGGAGGAGAGGAGGAGAGGAAGGGAGATGCAGATAGGGCAGAGAGGAGGAGGAGAGGAAGGGAGATGCAGATGGGGCAGAGGAGAGGAGGAGGAGAGGAAGGGAGATGCAGAGGGGAGGAGGAGGAGAGGAGGAGGAGGAGGAGAGGAAGGGAGATGCAGATGGGGCAGAGAGGAGGAGGTGGAGAGGAAGGGAGATGCAGTGAATTCAGGAAGTATTCAGATCCCTTGACTTTTTCCACATTTTGTTATGATATATTTTGGTATGTTACATTTTATGTTACAGCCTTATTCTAAAATGGATTCAATAAAAATAAATCCTCATCAAAATATCCTCATCAATCTACACACAATACCCCATAATAACAAAGCCAAAACAGTTTAAATATATTTTTTAATACTTATTAAAAATGAAAAACAGAAATACCTTATTTACATAAGTATTTGGACACTTTGCTATGAGACTCGAAATTGAACTTAGGTGCATCCTGTTTCCATTGATCATCCTTGAGACGTTTCTACAACTCGATTGGAGTCCACCTGTGGTTAATTCAATTGATTGGACATGATTTGGAAAGGCACACACCTGTCTATATAAGGTTCCACAGTTGACAGTGCATGTCAGAGCAAAAACCAAGCCATGAGGTCGAAGTAATTCTCCATTGAGCTCCGTGACAGGATTGTGTCGAGGCACAGATCTGGGGAAGGGTACCAAAGAATATCTGCAGCATTGAAGGTCCCCAAGAAAACAGTGGCCTCCATCATTCCTAAATGGAAGAATTTGGAACCACCAAGACTCTCCCTAGAGCTGGTAGCCCGGCCAAACTGAGCAATCAGGGGAGAAGGGCCTTGGTTGGGGAGGTAACCAAGAACCCGATGGTCACTCTGAAAAAGCTCAAGAATTCCTCTGTGGAGATGGGAGAACCTTCCAGAAGGACAACCACCGTGTTGTCTGAATGCAGATGTATTGACTCTCTGGGCGAAATAAACTTGGTTGAACTTACATAAATGTTTGTTGAGTTTTCACTCTGAGATTTAGAACCTAACAATACGAACCAGAGACTGTAGTGACGCTTTTTGCACTGAGATGCCTTAGACCGCTGCACCACTCGGGAGCCCAAATACAGGTGTGCCAAGCTTGTAGCGTCACACCCAAGAATAATACAGGTGTGCCAAGCTTGAACCGTCATACCCAAGAATAAATACAGGTGTGCCAATGTAACAGTATACTTTTTAAACCGTCCCCTCGCCCATACCCGGGCGCGAACCAGGGACTCTCTGCACACATCAACAGTCACCCTCGAAGCATCGTTACCCATCGCTCCACAAAAGCCGCGGCCCTTGCAGAGCAAGGGGAACCACTACTTCTAGGTCTCAGAGCAAGTGACGTCACAGATTGAAACGCTATTTAGCGCACACCGCTAACTAAGCTAGCCGTTTCACATCCGTTACACCAAGCTTGTACCGTCAAATCCAAGAATAAATAGAGGTGTGCCAAGCTTGTACCGTCATACCCAAGAATAAATACAGGTGTGCCAAGCTTGTAGCGTCATACCCAAGAATAAATACAGGTGTGCCAAGCTTGTAGCGTTATACCCAAGAATAAATACAGGTGTGCCAAGCTTGTACCGTCATACCCAAGAATAAATACAGGTGTGCCAAGCTTGTACCGTCATACCCAAGAATAAATACAGGTGTGCCAAGCTTGTACCGTCATACCCAAGAATAAATACAGGTGTGCCAAGCTTGAACCGTCATACCCAATAATAAATACAGGTGTGCCAAGCTTGTACCGTCATACCCAAGAATAAATACAGGTGTGCCAAGCTTGTACCGTCATACCCAAGAATAAATACAGGTGTGCCAAGCTTGTACCCAAGAAGACTCGGGGCTGTAATCGCTGCCAAAGGTTCTCCAACCAAGTACTGAGTAAAGGGTCTGAATACTTACGTAAAAGTGATAAAATTTTGTATTTATTATAAATTTGCAAAAATGTCTAAAAACCTGTTTTTGCTTTGTCATAATGGGGTATTCTGGGTAGATTTATGAGGTGGGGGAACAATTTAATCAATTTTAGAATATGGCCCGAAAGTGACACAATTTGGAAAAAGTCAAGGGGTCTGAATACTTTCCACGCAACCAACCAATCAGTAAATGAACCATCCAACCAATCAACCATCCAACCAATCATCCATCCAACCAACCAATCATGCAATGATCAATCCAACCAATCATCCATCCAACCAACCAATCATGCAATGATCAATCCAACCAATCAATCAACCATCCAACCAACCAACCAACCAACCAACCATTCAATGATCCATCCAACCAATCAACCATCCAATCAATTATCCATCCAACCAATCAACCAATCATTCAATGATCCATCCAACCAATCAACCATCCAATCAATTATCCATCCAACCAATCAACCATCTGTCTCACCTGTGACCTCCACTTTAACAGTACAGGTGCTGTTTCCCAGGGGGTTTCTGGCGAAGCAGGTGTAATTTCCGGAGTGAGACTTGGCCATGTTGGTGATGGTCACTACGGATCTCTCTTCCATGGTGTTGGGGTCGGCATGGGGGAGCAACCAATCGTAGGAGGGGGCAGGGTTACCATTTGCACTACAGTTCAGTGATAGGGTGTCACCCTCCGTGATGCTCATGGAGAAACATCCAGGACTAGTGAACTGAGGCTTGTCTGGGGGGCGGGGGGGGGGGGGCGAAAGAGATGAAACAAGTTGATTAATGAGAGATAAAGAGAGATGAGAAACAAGTTGATTAATGAGAGATAAAGAGAGATGAGAAACAAGTTGATTAATGAGAGAATTTGAAGTGAAAACAGCATCCGTCAACGTCATGACTCGTCTGGTATCTAACTAACGGTTGTACTAAATGTGTATAGACAGAGAACCAGAAGGACTCACAGTGCACGTTGGTGTTGAGGCGGTTTGATTCCATTACAGGAGGAGGTTGGGGTCCCTCTGGTCCCAGATCCAACATGGCTGAACACAACAACTGGGCCCCGTCATCATCTCTACCAGGGGTGAAGTCCAGGGTGTAGGTCCCATTCTCTGGTGTGTTGATGTTGTCCTTGGATTTATGTTGTGTGTCTAATTCTGTCTGTTCACCAGTGGTATTGACTTTGTAGAAGGTCACCGTGAGTCTCCCAATAGGAGCGATGTTCTGGACAAGACACTGCAGCAGGTACTGATGCCCCTCAACCATCGGATCAGGGTACTTCCTGTAGCTGATGGAGACACGGTCTGGAAGCTCTGTGGAGGAATGGAAACACACAGTGATTAACAGTGCAGAGCCACACTAAGAATACATTCAGAAACACCAGAGAAGATAAGAGAGAGAGATGTCACTCACTATAAACTGTGATGTTCAGCTGTTTCTGACACTGGCCTCCCTCTGTGAAGCAGGTAGGGTTGCTATTCCAGTCAGTCAAACTGTCAAATCAAATGAAATATTTAAAGTGCATTTCAAATAAATCAAAAATAGAAGCCAGAACTAAAACAGTAAAACCTTAAAGGCTATTGAAGCCTTTTCTAACACGTTTTAAAAGTCTCAGCTGTGTCTGCCTCTCTCACCTGTCCACCCTCAGCTGTGTCTGCCTCTCTCACCTGTCCACCCTCAGCTGTGTCTGCCTCTCTCACCTATCCACCCTCAGCTGTGTCTGCCTCTCACCTGTCCACCCTCAGCTGTGTCTGCCTCTCTCACCTGTCCACCCTCAGCTGTGTCTGCCTCTCTCACCTGTCCACCCTCAGCTGTGTCTGCCTCTCACCTGTCCACCCTCAGCTGTGTCTGCCTCTCTCACCTGTCCACCCTCAGCTGTGTCTGCCTCTCACCTGTCCACCCTCAGCTGTGTCTGCCTCTCTCACCTGTCCACCCTCAGCTGTGTCTGCCTCTCTCACCTGTCCACCCTCAGCTGTCTGCCTCTCTCACCTGTCCACCCTCAGCTGTGTCTGCCTCTCTCACCTGTCCACCCTCAGCTGTGTCTGCCTCTCTCACCTGTCCACCCTCAGCTGTGTCTGCCTCTCTCACCTGTCCACCCTCAGCTGTGTCTGCCTCTCTCACCTGTCCACCCTCAGCTGTGTCTGCCTCTCTCACCTGTCCACCCTCAGCTGTGTCTGCCTCTCTAACCTGTCCACCCTCAGCTGTCTGCCTCTCTCACCTATCCACCCTCAGCTGTCTGCCTCTCTCACCCGTCCACCCTCAGCTGTGTCTGCCTCTCTCACCTGTCCACCCTCAGCGGTGTCTGCCTCTCTCACCCGTCCACCCTCAGCTGTCTGCCTCTCTCACCTGTCCACCCTCAGCTGTGTCTGCCTCTCTCACCTGTCCACCCTCAGCTGTGTCTGCCTCTCTTACCTGTCCACCCTCAGCTGTGTCTGCCTCTCTCACCTATCCACCCTCAGCTGTGTCTGCCTCTCACCTGTCCACCCTCAGCTGTGTCTGCCTCTCTCACCTGTCCACCCTCAGCTGTCTGCCTCTCTCACCTGTCCACCCTCAGCTGTGTCTGCCTCTCTCACCTGTCCACCCTCAGCTGTCTGCCTCTCTCACCTGTCCACCCTCAGCGGTGTCTGCCTCTCTTACCTGTCCACCCTCAGCTGTGTCTGCCTCTCTCACCTGTCCACCCTCAGCTGTGTCTGCCTCTCTCACCTGTCCCCCCTCAGCTGTGTTTGCCTCTCTCACCTGTCCACCCTCAGCTGTGTCTGCCTCTCTTACCTGTCCACCCTCAGCTGTGTCTGCCTCTCTCACCTGTCCACCTTCCAGTTTAGGATCTTCACCTTGTTGTCTGTTAGACCCGCCCCTCCCTGGGTGGCTTCCCAGCCCATCTCTACAGGGGTATCTGAGCTGCAGTTAGAGGAGGCTGGGTCTCCATGCTTCACCACCAGCCTGGCAGGACTGACCACCAGGCACTCAGCATCTGGAAGACCAAGGTCAAGTTAAAACTATATTGTTCTGTTATTGTTGATTTTATTGTTCAAACCAAACAGGACGATATTATTGTCTAATGTTTATCTATCTGTATGTTAATCAACTACATGTTACACTCCATAACCCAGAAGTTGCCACACACACACACGTAACAGTATAACTTTAAACCGTCCCCTCGCCCATACCCGGGCGTGAACCAGGGACTCTCTGCACACATCAACAGTCACCCTCGAAGCATCGTTACCCATCGCTCCATAAAAGCCGCGGCCCTTGCAGAGCAAGGGGAACCACTACTTCAAGGTCTCAGAGCAAGTGACGTCAACGATTGAAACGCTATTTAGCGCGCACCGCTAACTAAGCTAGCCGTTTCACATCCGTTACACACACACACACACACACACACACACTACAGTACATCTCCCGTACTAGCAGACCCCATGCTTCTAATGACCTCTAGTTATCACTATGGCAACACAGACAACATCTGGATCCTCCTCTTCCTGCCATTGTGCTCTGTGACGCCAAACACACACACACACACACACACATACACTGGCCTACAGCCAGATCCACACAGAATCTTTGGACTCCCAATACTATTTCCCTCTGCCCTAATAAGTACCACGAAACACACAGGCTCCAATTTATCAATTTCAAAATACTTCATATTAAATAAATAAAGTACTAAAATAGAAAAACGAAACAGAAAAACACCTAAGTTATTAGGAGTCGATTGCGTCAATCTAATTGGTGTAGTAATAAAATCCCCATCAAAATACGTCTGTTGAAGCAGTTTTTTGTGTGGGCTGCGTCTCAGTCTACTGCATCCGCCTTTTGTCGTCATTCTGCATCTGCGGTGGAAAGTGGCAGAGCTACAGTGGAACGATGAGACTCTCACGAATATGAATGTGTTCTCCGTTCTGCTCTACGATCCTCACAAACCCCACGGGACTCGTCTGAAGTCGGTACCGCCGATGTGCCAACTTCCGTCTGTGGCGTCCGAACCTTTTGGTAAACAAACTACTATGACATCACTATGGAAACGGGAAACTCTCAGGTAAAAATAAATACATCGGTGTGTGTCCCCCCCCCCCCAAAATGGGGTTAAATATGTGTCAAAAGCTAAATATATATTCCCTTTAAAATATTTTTGGTGGGATACTAACAGGAATCCTAAAATCAAATAGTTAAATGATCAATAGAACAATACCCGATGTAATCTCAGTAGAATGTGGTGGCAGGGTAGCCTAGTGGTTAGAGCGTTGGACTAGTAACCGGAAGGTTGTAAATTCAAACCCCCGAGCTGACAAGGTACCAATCTGTCGTTCTGCCCCTGAACAGGCAGTTAACCCACTGTTCCTAGGCTGTCATTGAAAATAAGAATTTGTTCTTAACTGACTTGCTTAGTTAAATAAAGGTAATTTAAAAATAAAAATAAAATAAAAAATGTAATTTAGCAAGCACCTGTGTCACAATGTTGTACTTAGAACAGAAGTCTAACTTACCGGTGAAGTCACAATACAGAGACAATAATGAAACTAGTATTACAATCTCCATTCCCCGTAATAATCATTGAGCGTCCCTCAGTGGAGGATTCTGTATTCTGTTAGGCGAGCTGAATAATTTTGACTGGAAACTCCCCAACGATCCGCCCTGCTCCTCTCTCTCCTGCTTCTCTAAGGGGGGGGGGGGGGGTGTAAGTAGGTTCCTGTCGGTGTCATTGTTTTGGAATTTCCCAAAAAGCTCAAGAAAAACACTGTGCTGTTCCTCCCCGAGTAATATTTCTGTGTGACAGAACAGGCTACAGAGAGGTGAGTGAAAGACAGAGAGAGAAATGGAGAGGGAGATGGGAGAGGGAGGGAGAGAGAGAGAAGGAGATGGGGGAGAGAGAGGGAGAGGCCCAAATAAGGGCAGTAGTGTATAATGGAGTATTGGAAATAGAAAACTGTCTTGATTTATTCTCTGTGCCACCAGGCATCTCTCACCACAAACACACAGTCTCTCATCTGATGAGCCCATTCTATTGAAAGGTAGCAGGTTACTTACCCAAATGACTTTAGTTTCTGTGTTTTTTTTAACCATAATTCTACACTGAGTTTACCAAAACCCAGCAGCGTTGCAGTTCTTGACATGAACCGGTGCGTCTGGCTCCTACTAACCAACTCTGTTCAAAAGCCACTTAAATAGATTTGCACATACACCCTCTGAATGGCACACATACACAATCCATGTCTCTAATATCTCAAGGCTTTAAACATCCTTCTTTATCCTGTCCTGTCCTGTATTCTTAGTGTGGCTCTCCATGCTTCTTTAACCCGTCTCCTCCCCTTCATCTACACTGACTGAAGTGGATTTAACAAGTGGCATTAATAAAGGATCATAGATTTCACCCTGTCAGTCAATGTCATGGAAAGAGCAGGTGTTCCTAATGGTTTGTACACTTTTTTTTTTTTTATAAAAAAAATTACCTTTTATTTTACTAGGCAAGTCAGTTAAGAACAAATTCTTATTTTCAATGGCGGCCTAGGAACAGTGGGTTTAACTGCCTGTTCAGAGGCAGAACGACAGATTTTGTACCTTGTCAGCTCGGGGGTTTGAACTTGCAACCTTTCGGTTACTAGTCCAACGCTCAAACCACTAGGCTACCTGCCGCCTCTACACTCTAACCACTAGGCTACCTGCCGCCTCTACACTCTAACCACCAGGCTACCTGCCGCCTCTACACTCTAACCACCAGGCTACCTGCCGCCTCTACACTCTAACCACTAGGTTACGCTGCCTCCTCTACACTCTAACCACTAGGCTAACCCTGCCTCCTCTACACTCTAACCACTAGGCTACCCTGCCTCCTCTACACTCTAACCACTAGGCTACCCTGCCTCCTCTACACTCTAACCACTAGGCTAACCCTGCCTCCTCTACACTCTACCACTAGGCTACCCTGCCGCCCCTACACTCTAACCACTAGGCTACCCTGCCGCCCCTACACTCTAACCACTAGGCTACCCTGCCGCCCCTACACTCTAACCACTAGGCTACCCTGCCGCCCCTACACTCTAACCACTAGGCTACCCGGCCGCCCCTACACTCTAACCACTAGGCTACCCTGCCGCCCCACTCAGTGTCTGTGTACAAAACGTATTGGGACAGTGGCATATGTTTAGTTGTTTTGGCTCTGTACTTCAGCACTTTGGATTTGAAATTATAAAACGACTACGAGGTTAAACTGCAAACTGTCAGCTTTAATTTGGTGAACTGATTAGAAATTACACCACTTTTTTTTTTACAAAGTATCCCCCATTTTAAGGGACCGAAAGTATTGGGACAAATTCACCTATATGTGTATTAAAGTAGTAAATATTTGGTCCCATATTCCGAGTACCAGATGATCACATAAAGATTATGACTCTACAATCTTGTTGGATACATTTGCTGTTTGTTTTGGTTGTGTTTCAGATTATGTTGTGCCCAATAGAAATCACTGGTAAATAATGTGTTGTGTCACTTTAGAGTCTCTTTTATTGTAAATAAGAATATAATATGTTTCTAAACACTTCTACATTCATGTGGACGGTACCATGATTGTGGAGAGTGAGAAAGTTACAGACCCACAAATATCATACCCCCAAGACATGCTAACCTCTCACCATTACAATAACAGGGGAGGTTAGCATTATTGGGCGGTATGATATTTGTGTGCCAGAGAGCTAAACAGAACTGAGGAAGTTGATAAGATCTGAACACACACAACATTCCTGAACTACCTCTCTGTAATTTCAGCCCTCCTCCTCCTCTTATACTTGTCCCAAATGGCACACTATTCCCTACATAGTGCACTACGTTTGACCAGTGGCCTATGGCACCCTATTCCCTATATAGTGCAATACATTTGACCAGTAGCCTATGGCACCCTATTCCCTATATAGTGCACTACGTGCACACCTCTCTCCCTCCCTCTCTACATCCCTCCCTCCATCCCTCCATCCCTCTGCCCTCCCTCCCTCCCTCCCTCCCTCCCTCCCTCCCTCCCTCCCTCCCTCCCTCCCTCCCTCCCTCCCTCCCTCCCTCCCTCCCTCCCTCCCTACATCCCTCCCTCCCTCTGCCCTATCTCCCTCTGCCCTCCCTCCCTCCATCTGCCCTTTCTCCCTCCCTCTCTACATTCCTCCCTCCCTCCATCTGCCCTTTCTGTTCGCCTCCCGCTCCTAATCCCTCCCCAACCCGCCATCCTGCCCGCCTCCTCCCTCCCTCCCTCCCTCCCTCCCTCCCTCCCTCCCGTCCTATCCTCCCTCCGTCCCTCCCGCCCTCCCTCCTCTAGTCTGCCTTCTCCTCCTCCTCCTACAATCCCTCGATCTGCCATTCTGCCCTTTGCTCCTCCCTGCTCCCTCCCTCCCTCCCTCCCAGCCCTCCCTCCCTCCCTCCCTCCCTCCCTCCCTCCATCTGACCCTTTCTCCCTCCCTCGCTACAAACCCTCCTCCCTCTGCCCTATCTCCCTCTGGCCCTCCCTCCCTCCCTCTCTACATTCCTCCTCCTCCTCTGCCCTATCTCCTCTGGCCCTCCCTCTCCTCCATCTGCCCTTTCTCCCTCCTTCGCCTCCCGCTCGTACATCCCTTCCTCCCTCCCCTCTCTCTCATCTCTCTCCCTCCCTCCTCCCTCCCTCCCTCTCTCTCTCTC